>NW_028226623.1:0-30724 GCF_052327205.1 Somniosus microcephalus
CTCTCACGCACTCTCTCACGCACTCTCTCACGCTCTCTCTCTCACACTCTCTCACGCACTCTCTCACGCACTCTCTCACGCACTCTCTCACGCACTCTCTCACGCAATCTCTCACGCACTCTCTCACGCACTCTCTCACGCACTCTCTCACGCACTCTCTCACACACTCACGCACTCTCTCACGCTCTCTCACGCTCTCTCTCACGCACTCTCTCACGCTCTCTCTCACGCACTCTCTCACGCTCTCTCTCACGCTCTCTCTCACGCACTCTCTCACGCTCTCTCTCACGCACTCTCTCACGCTCTCTCTCACGCTCTCTCTCACGCACTCTCTCACGCTCTCTCTCACGCACTCTCTCACGCACTCTCTCGCACTCTCTCACGCACTCTCTCACGCTCTCTCTCACGCACTCTCTCACGCTCTCTCTCACGCTCTCTCTCTCACACTCTCTCACGCACTCTCTCACGCACTCTCTCACGCACTCTCTCACGCACTCTCTCACGCTCTCTCTCACGCTCTCTCACGCACTCTCTCACGCTCTCTCTCACGCACTCTCTCTCACGCACTCTCTCACGCACTCTCTCACGCACTCTCTCACGCTCTCTCTCACGCACTCTCTCACGCTCTCTCTCACGCACTCTCTCACGCACTCTCTCACGCACTCTCTCACGCACTCTCTCACGCTCTCTCTCACGCACTCTCTCACGCACTCTCTCACGCTCTCTCTCACGCACTCTCTCACACTCTCTCACGCTCTCTCTCACGCACTCTCTCACGCTCTCTCTCACGCTCTCTCTCACGCACTCTCTCACGCTCTCTCTCACGCACTCTCTCACGCACTCTCTCACGCACTCTCTCACGCTCTCTCTCACGCTCTCTCTCACGCTCTCTCTCACGCTCTCTCTCACGCACTCTCTCACACTCTCTCACGCACTCTCTCACGCACTCTCTCACGCTCTCTCTCTCACACTCTCTCTCACGCACTCTCTCTCACACTCTCTCACGCTCTCTCTCACGCACTCTCTCACGCTCTCTCTCACGCTCTCTCTCACGCACTCTCTCACGCACTCTCTCACGCACTCTCTCACGCTCTCTCTCTCACACTCTCTCACGCTCTCTCTCACGCACTCTCTCTCACACTCTCTCACGCTCTCTCTCACGCACTCTCTCACACTCTCTCTCACGCTCTCTCTCACGCACTCTCTCACACTCTCTCACGCTCTCTCTCACGCACTCTCTCACACACTCTCTCACGCACTCTCTCACGCACTCTCTCGCACTCTCTCGCGCTCTCTCTCACGCACTCTCTCGCGCACTCTCTCGCGCTCTCTCACGCACTCTCTCACGCACTCTCTCACGCACTCTCTCACGCTCTCTCTCACGCTCTCTCTCACGCACTCTCTCACGCTCTCTCGTCACGCACTCTCTCACGCTCTCTCTCACGCTCTCTCTCACGCACTCTCTCACGCACTCTCTCGCGCACTCTCTCGCACTCTCTCACGCACTCTCTCACGCTCTCTCTCACGCACTGTCTCACGCTCTCTCTCACGCTCTCTCTCACGCTCTCTCTCACGCACTCTCTCACGCACTCTCTCACGCACTCTCTCACGCACTCTCTCACGCTCTCTCTCACGCACTCTCTCACGCTCTCTCTCACGCTCTCTCTCACGCACTCTCTCACGCACTCTCTCTCGCACTCTCTCACGCACTCTCTCACGCTCTCTCTCACGCACTGTCTCACGCTCTCTCTCACGCTCTCTCTCACGCTCTCTCTCACGCACTCTCTCTCACACTCTCTCACGCACTCTCTCACGCACTCTCTCACGCACTCTCTCACGCTCTCTCTCACGCTCTCTCTCACGCACTCTCTCACGCCCTCTCTCACGCTCTCTCTCACGCTCTCTCTCACGCACTCTCTCACGCTCTCTCTCACGCACTCTCTCACGCACTCTCTCACGCACTCTCTCACGCACTCTCTCACGCTCTCTCTCACGCACTCTCTCACGCACTCTCTCACGCTCTCTCTCACGCACTCTCTCACGCTCTCTCTCACGCACTCTCTCACGCACTCTCTCACGCTCTCTCTCACGCACTCTCTCACACTCTCTCTCACGCTCTCTCTCACGCACTCTCTCACGCTCTCTCTCACGCTCTCTCTCACGCACTCTCTCACACTCTCTCTCACGCTCTCTCTCACGCACTCTCTCACGCTCTCTCTCACGCTCTCTCTCACGCACTCTCTCACACTTTCTCTCACACTCTCTCTCACGCACTCTCTCACGCTCTCTCTCACGCACTCTCTCACGCACTCTCTCACGCTCTCTCTCACGCACTCTCTCACGCTCTCTCTCGCGCTCTCTCTCACGCACTCTCTCACGCACTCTCTCACGCTCTCTCTCTCGCACTCTCTCACGCACTCTCTCACGCACTCTCTCACGCTCTCTCTCACGCACTCTCTCACACTCTCTCTCACGCACTCTCTCTCACACTCTCTCACACACTCTCTCTCACACTCTCTCACGCACTCTCTCACGCACTCTCTCACGCTCTCTGTCACGCACTCTCTCACGCACTCTCTCACACACTCTCTCACGCTCTCTCTCACGCTCTCTCTCACGCACTCTCTCACGCACTCTCTCACGCACTCTCTCACGCACTCTCACGCACTCTCTCACGCTCTCTCTCTCACACTCTCTCACGCACTCTCTCACGCTCTCTCTCGCGCACTCTCTCGCGCTCTCTCTCGCAATCTCTCACGCACTCTCTCACGCACTCTCTCACGCTCTCTCTCACGCACTCTCTCACGCTCTCTCTCACGCACTCTCTCACGCTCTCTCTCACGCTCTCTCTCACGCTCTCTCTCACGCTCTCTCTCACGCACTCTCTCACGCTCTCTCTCACGCACTCTCTCACGCACTCTCTCACGCACTCTCTCACGCACTCTCTCACGCTCTCTCTCACGCACTCTCTCACGCACTCTCTCACGCTCTCTCTCACGCTCTCTCTCACGCTCTCTCTCACGCACTCTCTCTCGCACTCTCTCACGCACTCTCTCACGCTCTCTCTCACGCACTCTCTCACGCACTCTCTCACGCACTCTCTCACGCTCTCTCTCACGCTCTCTCTCTCACACTCTCTCACGCACTCTCTCTCACGCACTCTCTCATGCTCTCTCTCACGCTCTCTCTCACGCTCTCTCTCACGCACTCTCTCACGCACTCTCTCACGCACTCTCTCACGCTCTCTCTCACGCACTCTCTCACGCTCTCACGCTCTCTCTCACGCACTCTCTCACTCTCTCTCACACTCTCTCACACTCTCTCTCACGCACTCTCTCACGCACTCTCTCACGCACTCTCTCACACTCTCTCTCACGCACTCTCTCACGCTCTCTCTCACGCTCTCTCTCACGCACTCTCTCACGCACTCTCTCACGCACTCTCTCACGCTCTCTCTCACGCACTCTCTCACGCACTCTCTCACGCACTCTCTCACGCACTCTCTCACGCTCTCTCTCACGCTCTCTCTCACGCTCTCTCTCTTGCACTCTCTCTCGCTCTCTCACGCTCTCTCACACACTCTCTCACGCACTCTCTCACGCTCTCTCACACACTCTCTCACGCACTCTCTCACGCTCTCTCTCTCGCTCTCTCACACACTCTCTCACACACTCTCTCACGCACTCTCTCACGCTCTCTCTCTCGCTCTCTCACACACTCTCTCACACACTCTCTCACGCACTCTCTCACGCTCTCTCTCACGCACTCTCTCACGCTCTCTCTCTCGCTCTCTCACACACTCTCTCACACACTCTCTCACGCACTCTCTCACGCTCTCTCTCTCGCTCTCTCACACACTCTCTCACACACTCTCTCACGCACTCTCTCACGCACTCTCTCTCACACACTCTCTCACACTCTCTCACGCTCTCTCTCACGCACTCTCTCACACACTCTCTCACGCACTCTCTCACGCTCTCTCTCTCGCTCTCTCACACACTCTCTCACACACTCTCTCACGCACTCTCTCACGCACTCTCTCACACACTCTCTCACGCACTCTCTCACGCACTCTCTCACACTCTGTCACGCACTCTCTCACGCACTCTCTCACGCACTCTCTCACGCTCTCTCTCACACTCTCTCTCTCACTCTCTCTCACGCACTCTCTCACGCACTCTCTCACACTCTCTCTCACGCTCTCTCTCACGCTCTCTCTCACGCACTCTCTCACGCACTCTCTCACGCTCTCTCACGCTCTCTCTCACGCACTCTCTCACGCACTCTCTCACGCTCTCTCTCACGCACTCTCTCACGCTCTCTCTCACGCTCTCTCTCACGCACTCTCTCACGCACTCTCTCACGCACTCTCTCGCGCACTCTCTCGCGCTCTCTCACGCGCTCTCTCACGCACTCTCTCACGCACTCTCTCGCGCTCTCTCACGCACTCTCTCACGCACTCTCTCACGCTCTCTCACGCACTCTCTCACGCACTCTCTCACGCTCTCTCTCACGCTCTCTCTCACGCAATCTCTCACGCAATCTCTCACGCACTCTCTCACGCACTCTCTCACGCACTCTCTCACGCTCTCTCTCACGCACTCTCTCACGCTCTCTCTCACGCTCTCTCTCAGGCTCTCTCTCACGCACTCTCTCACGCTCTCTCTCACGCACTCTCTCACGCACTCTCACGCACTCTCTCTCGCACTCTCTCACGCACTCTCTCACGCACTCTCTCACGCTCTCTCTCTCGCACTCTCTCACGCACTCTCTCACGCACTCTCTCACGCACTCTCTCACGCACTCTCTCACGCAATCTCTCACGCACTCTCTCACGCACTCTCTCACGCACTCTCTCACGCACTCTCTCACACACTCACGCACTCTCTCACGCTCTCTCTCACGCTCTCTCTCACGCACTCTCTCACGCTCTCTCTCACGCACTCTCTCACGCTCTCTCTCACGCTCTCTCTCACGCACTCTCTCACGCTCTCTCTCACGCACTCTCTCACGCTCTCTCTCACGCTCTCTCTCACGCACTCTCTCACGCTCTCTCTCACGCACTCTCTCACGCACTCTCTCTCGCACTCTCTCACGCACTCTCTCACGCTCTCTCTCACGCACTGTCTCACGCTCTCTCTCACGCTCTCTCTCTCTCACACTCTCTCACGCACTCTCTCACGCACTCTCTCACGCACTCTCTCACGCACTCTCTCACGCTCTCTCTCACGCACTCTCTCACGCTCTCTCTCACGCTCTCTCTCACGCACTCTCTCACGCACTCTCTCACGCACTCTCTCACGCTCTCTCTCACGCACTCTCTCACGCTCTCTCTCACGCACTCTCTCACGCACTCTCTCACGCACTCTCTCACGCACTCTCTCACGCTCTCTCTCACGCACTCTCTCACGCACTCTCTCACGCTCTCTCTCACGCACTCTCTCACACTCTCTCTCACGCTCTCTCTCACGCACTCTCTCACGCTCTCTCTCACGCTCTCTCTCACGCACTCTCTCACGCTCTCTCTCACGCACTCTCTCACACTCTCTCTCACACTCTCTCTCACGCACTCTCTCACGCTCTCTCTCACGCACTCTCTCACGCACTCTCTCACGCTCTCTCTCACGCACTCTCTCACGCTCTCTCTCGCGCTCTCTCTCACGCACTCTCTCACGCACTCTCTCACGCTCTCTCTCTCGCACTCTCTCACGCACTCTCTCACGCACTCTCTCACGCTCTCTCTCACGCACTCTCTCACGCACTCTCTCACTCTCTCTCTCACGCACTCTCTCTCACACTCTCTCACACACTCTCTCTCACACTCTCTCACGCTCTCTCTCACGCACTCTCTCACGCTCTCTGTCACGCACTCTCTCACGCACTCTCTCACGCTCTCTCTCTCGCACTCTCTCACGCACTCTCTCACGCACTCTCTCACGCTCTCTCTCACGCACTCTCTCACACTCTCTCTCACGCACTCTCTCTCACACTCTCTCACACACTCTCTCTCACACTCTCTCACGCTCTCTCTCACGCACTCTCTCACGCTCTCTGTCACGCACTCTCTCACGCACTCTCTCACGCTCTCTGTCACGCACTCTCTCACGCACTCTCTCACGCACTCTCTCACGCTCTCTCTCACGCTCTCTCTCACGCACTCTCTCACGCACTCTCTCACGCACTCTCTCACGCACTCTCTCACGCACTCTCTCACGCTCTCTCTCTCACACTCTCTCACGCACTCTCTCACGCTCTCTCTCGCGCACTCTCTCGCGCTCTCTCTCGCAATCTCTCACGCACTCTCTCACGCACTCTCTCACGCACTCTCTCACGCACTCTCTCACGCTCTCTCTCACGCACTCTCTCACGCTCTCTCTCACGCTCTCTCTCACGCTCTCTCTCACGCTCTCTCTCACGCACTCTCTCACGCTCTCTCTCACGCACTCTCTCACGCACTCTCTCACGCACTCTCTCACGCACTCTCTCACGCTCTCTCTCACGCACTCTCTCACGCACTCTCTCACGCTCTCTCTCACGCTCTCTCTCACGCTCTCTCTCACGCACTCTCTCTCGCACTCTCTCACGCACTCTCTCACGCTCTCTCTCACGCACTCTCTCACGCACTCTCTCACGCACTCTCTCACGCTCTCTCTCACGCTCTCTCTCTCACACTCTCTCACGCACTCTCTCTCACGCACTCTCTCATGCTCTCTCTCACGCTCTCTCTCACGCTCTCTCTCACGCACTCTCTCACGCACTCTCTCACGCACTCTCTCACGCTCTCTCTCACGCACTCTCTCACGCTCTCACGCTCTCTCTCACGCTCTCTCTCACGCACTCTCTCACTCTCTCTCACACTCTCTCACACTCTCTCTCACGCACTCTCTCACGCACTCTCTCACGCACTCTCTCACACTCTCTCTCACGCACTCTCTCACGCTCTCTCTCACGCTCTCTCTCACGCACTCTCTCACGCACTCTCTCACGCACTCTCTCACGCTCTCTCTCACGCACTCTCTCACGCACTCTCTCACGCACTCTCTCACGCACTCTCTCACGCTCTCTCTCACGCACTCTCTCACGCACTCTCTCACGCTCTCTCTCACGCTCTCTCTCACGCTCTCTCTCTTGCACTCTCTCTCGCTCTCTCACGCTCTCTCACACACTCTCTCACGCACTCTCTCACGCTCTCTCACACACTCTCTCACGCACTCTCTCACGCTCTCTCTCTCGCTCTCTCACACACTCTCTCACACACTCTCTCACGCACTCTCTCACGCTCTCTCTCTCGCTCTCTCACACACTCTCTCACACACTCTCTCACGCACTCTCTCACGCTCTCTCTCACGCACTCTCTCACGCTCTCTCTCTCGCTCTCTCACACACTCTCTCACACACTCTCTCACGCACTCTCTCACGCTCTCTCTCTCGCTCTCTCACACACTCTCTCACACACTCTCTCACGCACTCTCTCACGCTCTCTCTCACACACTCTCTCACACACTCTCTCACGCACTCTCTCACGCTCTCTCTCTCGCTCTCTCACACACTCTCTCACACACTCTCTCACGCACTCTCTCACGCACTCTCTCACACACTCTCTCACGCACTCTCTCACGCACTCTCTCACGCACTCTCTCACGCTCTCTCTCACACTCTCTCTCTCACTCTCTCTCACGCACTCTCTCACGCACTCTCTCACACTCTCTCTCACGCTCTCTCTCACGCTCTCTCTCACGCACTCTCTCACGCACTCTCTCACGCTCTCTCACGCTCTCTCTCACGCACTCTCTCACGCACTCTCTCACGCTCTCTCTCACGCACTCTCTCACGCTCTCTCTCACGCTCTCTCTCACGCACTCTCTCACGCACTCTCTCACGCACTCTCTCGCGCACTCTCTCGCGCTCTCTCACGCGCTCTCTCACGCACTCTCTCACGCACTCTCTCGCGCTCTCTCACGCACTCTCTCACGCACTCTCTCACGCTCTCTCACGCACTCTCTCACGCACTCTCTCACGCTCTCTCTCACGCTCTCTCTCACGCAATCTCTCACGCAATCTCTCACGCACTCTCTCACGCACTCTCTCACGCACTCTCTCACGCTCTCTCTCACGCACTCTCTCACGCTCTCTCTCACGCTCTCTCTCAGGCTCTCTCTCACGCACTCTCTCACGCTCTCTCTCACGCACTCTCTCACGCACTCTCACGCACTCTCTCACGCTCTCTCTCTCGCACTCTCTCACGCACTCTCTCACGCACTCTCTCACGCTCTCTCTCTCACACTCTCTCACGCACTCTCTCACGCACTCTCTCACGCACTCTCTCACGCACTCTCTCACGCAATCTCTCACGCACTCTCTCACGCACTCTCTCACGCACTCTCTCACGCACTCTCTCACACACTCACGCACTCTCTCACGCTCTCTCTCACGCTCTCTCTCACGCACTCTCTCACGCTCTCTCTCACGCACTCTCTCACGCTCTCTCTCACGCTCTCTCTCACGCACTCTCTCACGCTCTCTCTCACGCACTCTCTCACGCTCTCTCTCACGCTCTCTCTCACGCACTCTCTCACGCTCTCTCTCACGCACTCTCTCACGCACTCTCTCTCTCGCACTCTCTCACGCACTCTCTCACGCTCTCTCTCACGCACTGTCTCACGCTCTCTCTCACGCTCTCTCTCTCTCACACTCTCTCACGCACTCTCTCACGCACTCTCTCACGCACTCTCTCACGCACTCTCTCACGCTCTCTCTCACGCTCTCTCTCACGCACTCTCTCACGCTCTCTCTCACGCTCTCTCTCACGCACTCTCTCACGCACTCTCTCACGCACTCTCTCACGCTCTCTCTCACGCACTCTCTCACGCTCTCTCTCACGCACTCTCTCACGCACTCTCTCACGCACTCTCTCACGCACTCTCTCACGCTCTCTCTCACGCACTCTCTCACGCACTCTCTCACGCTCTCTCTCACGCACTCTCTCACACTCTCTCTCACGCTCTCTCTCACGCACTCTCTCACGCTCTCTCTCACGCTCTCTCTCACGCACTCTCTCACGCTCTCTCTCACGCACTCTCTCACACTCTCTCTCACACTCTCTCTCACGCACTCTCTCACGCTCTCTCTCACGCACTCTCTCACGCACTCTCTCACGCTCTCTCTCACGCACTCTCTCACGCTCTCTCTCGCGCTCTCTCTCACGCACTCTCTCACGCACTCTCTCACGCTCTCTCTCTCGCACTCTCTCACGCACTCTCTCACGCACTCTCTCACGCTCTCTCTCACGCACTCTCTCACACACTCTCTCACGCACTCTCTCACGCTCTCTCTCTCGCTCTCTCACACACTCTCTCACACACTCTCTCACGCACTCTCTCACGCTCTCTCTCTCGCTCTCTCACACACTCTCTCACACACTCTCTCACGCACTCTCTCACGCTCTCTCTCACGCACTCTCTCACGCTCTCTCTCTCGCTCTCTCACACACTCTCTCACACACTCTCTCACGCACTCTCTCACGCTCTCTCTCTCGCTCTCTCACACACTCTCTCACACACTCTCTCACGCACTCTCTCACGCTCTCTCTCACACACTCTCTCACACACTCTCTCACGCACTCTCTCACGCTCTCTCTCTCGCTCTCTCACACACTCTCTCACACACTCTCTCACGCACTCTCTCACGCACTCTCTCACACACTCTCTCACGCACTCTCTCACGCACTCTCTCACGCACTCTCTCACGCTCTCTCTCACACTCTCTCTCTCACTCTCTCTCACGCACTCTCTCACGCACTCTCTCACACTCTCTCTCACGCTCTCTCTCACGCTCTCTCTCACGCACTCTCTCACGCACTCTCTCACGCTCTCTCACGCTCTCTCTCACGCACTCTCTCACGCACTCTCTCACGCTCTCTCTCACGCACTCTCTCACGCTCTCTCTCACGCTCTCTCTCACGCACTCTCTCACGCACTCTCTCACGCACTCTCTCGCGCACTCTCTCGCGCTCTCTCACGCGCTCTCTCACGCACTCTCTCACGCACTCTCTCGCGCTCTCTCACGCACTCTCTCACGCACTCTCTCACGCTCTCTCACGCACTCTCTCACGCACTCTCTCACGCTCTCTCTCACGCTCTCTCTCACGCAATCTCTCACGCAATCTCTCACGCACTCTCTCACGCACTCTCTCACGCACTCTCTCACGCTCTCTCTCACGCACTCTCTCACGCTCTCTCTCACGCTCTCTCTCAGGCTCTCTCTCACGCACTCTCTCACGCTCTCTCTCACGCACTCTCTCACGCACTCTCACGCACTCTCTCACGCTCTCTCTCTCGCACTCTCTCACGCACTCTCTCACGCACTCTCTCACGCTCTCTCTCTCACACTCTCTCACGCACTCTCTCACGCACTCTCTCACGCACTCTCTCACGCACTCTCTCACGCAATCTCTCACGCACTCTCTCACGCACTCTCTCACGCACTCTCTCACGCACTCTCTCACACACTCACGCACTCTCTCACGCTCTCTCTCACGCTCTCTCTCACGCACTCTCTCACGCTCTCTCTCACGCACTCTCTCACGCTCTCTCTCACGCTCTCTCTCACGCACTCTCTCACGCTCTCTCTCACGCACTCTCTCACGCTCTCTCTCACGCTCTCTCTCACGCACTCTCTCACGCTCTCTCTCACGCACTCTCTCACGCACTCTCTCTCGCACTCTCTCACGCACTCTCTCACGCTCTCTCTCACGCACTGTCTCACGCTCTCTCTCACGCTCTCTCTCTCTCACACTCTCTCACGCACTCTCTCACGCACTCTCTCACGCACTCTCTCACGCACTCTCTCACGCTCTCTCTCACGCTCTCTCTCACGCACTCTCTCACGCTCTCTCTCACGCTCTCTCTCACGCACTCTCTCACGCACTCTCTCACGCACTCTCTCACGCTCTCTCTCACGCACTCTCTCACGCTCTCTCTCACGCACTCTCTCACGCACTCTCTCACGCACTCTCTCACGCACTCTCTCACGCTCTCTCTCACGCACTCTCTCACGCACTCTCTCACGCTCTCTCTCACGCACTCTCTCACACTCTCTCTCACGCTCTCTCTCACGCACTCTCTCACGCTCTCTCTCACGCTCTCTCTCACGCACTCTCTCACGCTCTCTCTCACACTCTCTCTCACACTCTCTCTCACGCACTCTCTCACGCTCTCTCTCACGCACTCTCTCACGCACTCTCTCACGCTCTCTCTCACGCACTCTCTCACGCTCTCTCTCGCGCTCTCTCTCACGCACTCTCTCACGCACTCTCTCACGCTCTCTCTCTCGCACTCTCTCACGCACTCTCTCACGCACTCTCTCACGCTCTCTCTCACGCACTCTCTCACGCACTCTCTCACACTCTCTCTCACGCACTCTCTCTCACACTCTCTCACACACTCTCTCTCACACTCTCTCACGCTCTCTCTCACGCACTCTCTCACGCTCTCTGTCACGCACTCTCTCACGCACTCTCTCACACACTCTCTCACGCTCTCTCTCACGCTCTCTCTCACGCACTCTCTCACGCACTCTCTCACGCACTCTCTCACGCACTCTATCACGCACTCTCTCACGCACTCTCTCACGCTCTCTCTCTCACACTCTCTCACGCACTCTCTCACGCTCTCTCTCGCGCACTCTCTCGCGCTCTCTCTCGCAATCTCTCACGCACTCTCTCACGCACTCTCTCACGCACTCTCTCACGCACTCTCTCACGCACTCTCTCACGCTCTCTCTCACGCACTCTCTCACGCTCTCTCTCACGCTCTCTCTCACGCTCTCTCTCACGCTCTCTCTCACGCACTCTCTCACGCACTCTCTCACGCACTCTCTCACGCACTCTCTCTCGCACTCTCTCACGCACTCTCTCACGCTCTCTCTCACGCACTCTCTCACGAACTCTCTCACGCTCTCTCTCACGCTCTCTCTCTCACACTCTCTCACGCACTCTCTCTCACGCACTCTCTCACGCTCTCTCTCACGCTCTCTCTCACGCACTCTCTCACGCACTCTCTCACGCACTCTCTCACGCTCTCTCTCACGCACTCTCTCACGCTCTCACGCTCTCTCTCACGCTCTCTCTCACGCTCTCTCTCACGCACTCTCTCACGCACTCTCTCTCGCTCTCTCACACACTCTCTCACACACTCTCTCACGCACTCTCTCACGCTCTCTCACACACTCTCTCACGCACTCTCTCACGCTCTCTCTCTCGCTCTCTCTCTCTCTCGCTCTCTCACGCACTCGTCTCACCTCTCTCAGCTCTCTCTCGACTCTCTCTCTCGCTCTCTCACACTCTCTCTCACACTCTCTCACGCACTCTCTCACGTCTCTCTCTCGCTCTCTCACACACTCTCACACACTCTCTCACGCACTCTCTCACGCTCTCTCTCGCTCTCTCTCTCTCACTCAGCTCTCTCACGCTCTCTCTCACACACTCTCTCACGCACTCTCTCACGCTCTCTCTCACACACTCTCTCACACACTCTCTCACGCACTCTCTCACGCTCTCTCTCTCGCTCTCTCACACACTCTCTCACACACTCTCTCACGCACTCTCTCACGCACTCTCTCACACACTCTCTCACGCACTCTCTCACGCACTCTCTCACACTCTGTCACGCACTCTCTCACGCACTCTCTCACGCACTCTCTCACGCTCTCTCTCACACTCTCTCTCTCACTCTCTCTCACGCACTCTCTCACGCACTCTCTCACGCTCTCTCTCACGCACTCTCTCACACTCTCTCTCACGCTCTCTCTCACGCTCTCTCTCACGCACTCTCACACGCACTCTCTCACGCACTCTCTCACGCACTCTCTCACGCACTCTCTCACGCTCTCTCTCACGCACTCTCTCACGCACTCTCTCACGCACTCTCTCACGCTCTCTCTCACGCTCTCTCTCTCACGCTCTCTCTCACGCACTCTCTCACACTCTCTCTCACACTCTCTCCCACGCACTCTCTCACGCTCTCTCACGCACTCTCTCACGCACTCTCTCACACTCTCTCTCTCACGCACTCTCTCACACTCTCTCTCTCACGCACTCTCTCACGCACTCTCTCACACTCTCTCACGCAGTCTCTCACGCTCTCTCTCACACTCTCTCTCTCACGCACTCTCTCACGCACTCTCTCACACTCTCTCACGCACTCTCTCACGCTCTCTCACACTCTCTCTCACGCACTCTCTCACGCACTCTCTCACACTCTCTCACGCACTCTCTCACGCTCTCTCACACTCTCTCTCACGCACTCTCTCACGCACTCTCTCACACTCTCTCACGCACTCTCTCACGCTCTCTCACACTCTCTCTCACGCACTCTCTCACGCACTCTCTCACGCACTCTCTCACGCACGCTCTCACGCACTCTCTCACGCACTCTCTCACACTCTCTCACGCACTCTCTCACGCACTCTCTCACGCACTCTCTCACGCACTCTCTCACGCTCTCTCTCACACACTCTCTCACGCACTCTCTCACGCACTCTCTCACGCACTCTCTCACGCACTCTCTCACGCTCTCTCTCACGCACTCTCTCACGCACTCTCTCACGCACTCTCTCACACTCTCTCACGCACTCTCTCACGCTCTCTCTCACGCTCTCTCTCACGCTCTCTCTCTCACACTCTCTCACACTCTCTCTCGCACTCTCTCACGCACTCTCTCACGCACTCTCTCACACTCTCTCACGCACTCTCTCACACTCTCTCACGCTCTCTCTCACGCACTCTCTCTCACTCTCTCTCACACTCTCTCCCACGCACTCTCTCACGCACTCTCTCACGCACTCTCTCACGCACTCTCTCGCGCACTCTCTCGCGCACTCTCTCGCGCACTCTCTCACGCACTCTCTCACGCACTCTCTCACGCACTCTCTCACGCACTCTCTCGCGCTCTCTCTCGCGCACTCTCTCACGCACTCTCTCACGCACTCTCTCACGCACTCTCTCACGCACTCTCTCACGCTCTCTCTCACGCTCTCTCTCACGCTCTCTCTCACGCTCTCTCTCACGTACTCTCTCACGCTCTCTCTCACGCACTCTCTCACGCACTCTCTCACGCTCTCTCTCACGCTCTCTCTCACGCACTCTCTCACGCTCTCTCTCACGCACTCTCTCTCTCACGCACTCTCTCACGATCTCTCTCACGCACTCTCTCACGCTCTCTCTCACGCACTCTCTCACGCTCTCTCTCACGCACTCTCTCACGCTCTCTCTCACGCACTCTCTCACGCACTCTCTCACGCTCTCTCTCACGCTCTCTCTCACGCACTCTCTCACGCACTCTCTCACGCACTCTCTCACGCACTCTCTCACGCTCTCTCTCACGCACTCTCTCACGCACTCTCTCACGCACTCTCTCACGCTCTCTCTCACGCTCTCTCTCACGCACTCTCTCACGCACTCTCTCACGCACTCTCTCACACTCTCTCACGCACTCTCTCACGCTCTCTCTCACACTCTCTCTCTCTCTCTCTCACGCACTCTCTCACGCTCTCTCTCACGCACTCTCTCACGCACTCTCTCACGCACTCTCTCACGCACTCTCTCACGCACTCTCTCACGCTCTCTCTCACGCACTCTCTCACGCACTCTCTCACGCACTCTCTCACGCTCTCTCTCACGCTCTCTCTCACACTCTCTCTCACACTCTCTCCCACGCACTCTCTCACGCTCTCTCTCACACTCTCTCCCACGCACTCTCTCACGCTCTCTCTCACACTCTCTCTCACGCTCTCTCTCACGCACTCTCTCACGCACTCTCTCACGCACTCTCTCACGCACTCTCTCACACTCTCTCACGCACTCTCTCACGCTCTCTCTCACACTCTCTCTCTCACTCTCTCTCTCACTCTCTCTCACGCACTCTCTCACGCACTCTCTCACGCTCTCTCTCACACTCTCTCACGCACTCTCTCACGCTCTCTCTCACGCTCTCTCTCACGCACTCTCTCACGCACTCTCTCACACTCTCTCACGCACTCTCTCACGCTCTCTCTCACACTCTCTCTCACGCACTCTCTCACGCACTCTCTCACGCACTCTCTCACACTCTCTCACGCACTCTCTCACGCTCTCTCTCACACTCTCTCTCTCACTCTCTCTCACGCACTCTCTCACGCACTCTCTCACAATCTCTCACGCACTCTCTCACGCTCTCTCTCACACTCTCTCTCACGCTCTCTCTCACGCACTCTCTCACGCTCTCTCTCACACTCTCTCTCACGCACTCTCTCACGCACTCTCTCACGCTCTCTCTCACGCTCTCTCTCGCTCTCTCTCACGCACTCTCTCACGCTCTCTCTCACACTCTCTCTCACGCACTCTCTCACGCACTCTCTCACGCACTCTCTCACACACTCTCTCACGCACTCTCTCACGCTCTCTCTCACGCTCTCTCTCACGCACTCTCTCACGCACTCTCTCACGCTCTCTCTCACACTCTCTCTCACGCACTCTCTCACGCACTCTCTCACGCACTCTCTCACACACTCTCTCACGCACTCTCTCACGCACTCTCTCACGCACTCTCTCACACACTCTCTCACGCACTCTCTCACACACTCTCTCACGCTCTCTCTCACGCACTCTCTCACGCTCTCTCTCACACTCTCTCTCACGCACTCTCTCACGCACTCTCTCACGCACTCTCTCACACACTCTCTCACGCACTCTCTCACGCTCTCTCTCACGCTCTCTCTCACGCACTCTCTCACGCACTCTCTCACGCACTCTCTCACACTCTCTCACGCACTCTCTCACGCACTCTCTCACGCACTCTCTCACACTCTCTCACGCACTCTCTCACGCTCTCTCTCACGCTCTCTCTCACGCACTCTCTCACACTCTCTCACGCACTCTCTCACGCTCTCTCTCACGCTCTCTCTCACACACTCTCTCACGCACTCTCTCACGCACTCTCTCACGCACTCTCTCACGCACTCTCTCACGCTCTCTCTCACGCTCTCTCTCACGCACTCTCTCACGCACTCTCTCACACTCTCTCACGCACTCTCTCACGCACTCTCTCACGCACTCTCTCACACTCTCTCACGCACTCTCTCACGCACTCTCTCACGCACTCTCTCACGCTCTCTCTCACTCTCTCTCTCACGCTCTCCTCACTCTCTCTCTCACACTCTCTCACGCACTCTCTCACGCTCTCTCTCTCTCTCCTCACGCTCTCTCACGCACTCTCTCACGCACTCTCTCACGCACTCTCTCACACTCTCTCACGCACTCTCTCACGCACTCTCTCACGCACTATCTCACGCACTCTCTCACGCACTCTCTCACACTCTCTCACGCACTCTCTCACGCACTCTCTCGCGCACTCTCTCGCGCACTCTCTCACGCACTCTCTCACGCTCTCTCTCACACTCTCTCTCGCACTCTCTCACGCTCTCTCTCACGCTCTCTCTCACGCACTCTCTCACGCACTCTCTCACGCACTCTCTCACGCACTCTCTCACGCACTCTCTCTCACACTCTCTCACGCACTCTCTCACGCACTCGCTCACGCTCTCTCTCACGCACTCTCTCACGCACTCTCTCACGCACTCTCTCACGCACTCTCTCACGCACTCGCTCACGCTCTCTCTCACGCACTCTCTCACGCACTCTCTCACGCTCTCTCTCACGCACTCTCTCACGCACTCGCTCACGCTCTCTCTCACGCACTCTCTCACGCTCTCTCTCACGCACTCTCTCACGCACTCTCTCACGCTCTCTCTCACGCTCTCTCTCACGCACTCTCTCACGCACTCTCTCACGCACTCTCTCACTCTCTCTCACGCTCTCTCTCACGCACTCTCTCACGCACTCTCTCACGCTCTCTCTCTCACGCACTCTCTCACTCTCTCTCACGCTCTCTCTCACGCACTCTCTCACTCTCTCTCACGCACTCTCTCACTCTCTCTCACGCTCTCTCTCACGCACTCTCTCACGCACTCTCTCACGCACTCTCTCACGCACTCTCTCACGCTCTCTCTCACGCTCTCTCTCACGCACTCTCTCACGCTCTCTCTCACGCTCTCTCTCACGCTCTCTCTCACGCACTCTCTCACGCTCTCTCTCACGCACTCTCTCACGCTCTCTCTCACGCTCTCTCTCACGCACTCTCTCACGCACTCTCTCACGCACTCTCTCACGCTCTCTCTCACGCACTCTCTCACGCTCTCTCTCACGCTCTCTCTCACGCACTCTCTCACGCTCTCTCTCACGCACTCTCTCACGCACTCTCTCACGCACTCTCTCACGCTCTCTCTCACGCTCTCTCTCACGCACTCTCTCACGCACTCTCTCACGCACTCTCTCACGCACTCTCTCACGCACTCTCTCACGCTCTCTCTCACGCACTCTCTCACGCTCTCTCTCACGCACTCTCTCACGCACTCTCTCACGCTCTCTCTCGCGCTCTCTCTCGCGCTCTCTCTCGCGCTCTCTCACGCTCTCTCTCACGCACTCTCTCACTCTCTCTCACGCACTCTCTCACGCACTCTCTCACGCACTCTCTCACGCTCTCTCTCACGCACTCTCTCACGCTCTCTCTCACGCACTCTCTCACTCTCTCTCACGCACTCTCTCACGCACTCTCTCACACTCTCTCTCACACACTCTCTCACGCACTCTCTCACGCTCTCTCTCACGCTCTCTCTCACGCACTCTCTCACGCACTCTCTCACACTCTCTCACGCACTCTCTCACGCACTCTCTCACGCACTCTCTCACTCTCTCTCACGCACTCTCTCACACACTCTCTCTCACACTCTCTCACGCACTCTCTCACTCTCTCTCACACACTCTCTCTCACACTCTCTCACGCTCTCTCTCACACACTCTCTCACGCACTCTCTCTCGCACTCTCTCACTCTCTCTCACGCACTCTCTCACGCTCTCTCTCTCACGCACTCTCTCACGCTCTCTCTCACGCACTCTCTCACGCTCTCTCTCACGCACTCTCTCACGCTCTCTCTCACGCACTCTCTCACGCACTCTCTCACACACTCTCTCACGCTCTCTCTCACACACTCTCTCACGCTCTCTCTCACGCACTCTCTCACACTCTCTCACGCACTCTCTCACGCACTCTCTCACGCACTCTCTCACGCTCTCTCTCACGCTCTCTCTCACGCACTCTCTCACACACTCTCTCACACTCTCTCACGCACTCTCTCACGCACTCTCTCACTCTCTCTCACGCACTCTCTCACGCACTCTCTCACGCACTCTCTCACACTCTCTCACGCTCTCTCTCACGCTCTCTCTCACGCACTCTCTCACGCACTCTCTCACGCACTCTCTCACGCTCTCTCTCACGCTCTCTCTCACGCTCTCTCTCACGCTCTCTCTCACGCACTCTCTCACACTCTCTCACGCACTCTCTCACACTCTCTCACGCTCTCTCTCACGCACTCTCTCTCACACTCTCTCACGCTCTCTCTCACGCACTCTCTCACACTCTCTCTCACGCTCTCTCTCACGCACTCTCTCACGCACTCTCTCACGCACTCTCTCACGCTCTCTCTCTCACACTCTCTCACGCTCTCTCTCACGCACTCTCTCTCACACTCTCTCACGCTCTCTCTCACGCACTCTCTCACACTCTCTCTCGCTCTCTCTCACGCACTCTCTCACACTCTCTCTCACGCTCTCTCTCACGCACTCTCTCACGCACTCTCTCACGCACTCTCTCACGCACTCTCTCGCACTCTCTCTCGCGCTCTCTCTCACGCACTCTCTCGCGCACTCTCTCGCGCTCTCTCACGCACTCTCTCACGCACTCTCTCACGCACTCTCTCACGCTCTCTCTCACGCTCTCTCTCACGCTCTCTCTCACGCACTCTCTCACGCTCTCTCTCACGCACTCTCTCACGCTCTCTCTCACGCTCTCTCTCACGCACTCTCTCACGCACTCTCACGCACTCTCTCACGCTCTCTCTCTCGCACTCTCTCACGCACTCTCTCACGCACTCTCTCACGCTCTCTCTCTCACACTCTCTCACGCACTCTCTCACGCACTCTCTCACGCACTCTCTCACGCACTCTCTCACGCAATCTCTCACGCACTCTCTCACGCACTCTCTCACGCACTCTCTCACGCACTCTCTCACACACTCACGCACTCTCTCACGCTCTCTCTCACGCTCTCTCTCACGCACTCTCTCACGCTCTCTCTCACGCACTCTCTCACGCTCTCTCTCACGCTCTCTCTCACGCACTCTCTCACGCTCTCTCTCACGCACTCTCTCACGCTCTCTCTCACGCTCTCTCTCACGCACTCTCTCACGCTCTCTCTCACGCACTCTCTCACGCACTCTCTCTCGCACTCTCTCACGCACTCTCTCACGCTCTCTCTCACGCACTGTCTCACGCTCTCTCTCACGCTCTCTCTCTCTCACACTCTCTCACGCACTCTCTCACGCACTCTCTCACGCACTCTCTCACGCACTCTCTCACGCTCTCTCTCACGCTCTCTCTCACGCACTCTCTCACGCTCTCTCTCACGCTCTCTCTCACGCACTCTCTCACGCACTCTCTCACGCACTCTCTCACGCTCTCTCTCACGCACTCTCTCACGCTCTCTCTCACGCACTCTCTCACGCACTCTCTCACGCACTCTCTCACGCACTCTCTCACGCTCTCTCTCACGCACTCTCTCACGCACTCTCTCACGCTCTCTCTCACGCACTCTCTCACACTCTCTCTCACGCTCTCTCTCACGCACTCTCTCACGCTCTCTCTCACGCTCTCTCTCACGCACTCTCTCACGCTCTCTCTCACGCACTCTCTCACACTCTCTCTCACGCTCTCTCTCACGCACTCTCTCACGCTCTCTCTCACGCACTCTCTCACGCACTCTCTCACGCTCTCTCTCACGCACTCTCTCACGCTCTCTCTCGCGCTCTCTCTCACGCACTCTCTCACGCACTCTCTCACGCTCTCTCTCTCGCACTCTCTCACGCACTCTCTCACGCACTCTCTCACGCTCTCTCTCACGCACTCTCTCACGCACTCTCTCACACTCTCTCTCACGCACTCTCTCTCACACTCTCTCACACACTCTCTCTCACACTCTCTCACGCTCTCTCTCACGCACTCTCTCACGCTCTCTGTCACGCACTCTCTCACGCACTCTCTCACACACTCTCTCACGCTCTCTCTCACGCTCTCTCTCACGCACTCTCTCACGCACTCTCTCACGCACTCTATCACGCACTCTCTCACGCACTCTCTCACGCTCTCTCTCTCACACTCTCTCACGCACTCTCTCACGCTCTCTCTCGCGCACTCTCTCGCGCTCTCTCTCGCAATCTCTCACGCACTCTCTCACGCACTCTCTCACGCACTCTCTCACGCACTCTCTCACGCACTCTCTCACGCACTCTCTCACGCTCTCTCTCACGCACTCTCTCACGCTCTCTCTCACGCTCTCTCTCACGCTCTCTCTCACGCTCTCTCTCACGCACTCTCTCACGCACTCTCTCACGCACTCTCTCACGCACTCTCTCTCGCACTCTCTCACGCACTCTCTCACGCTCTCTCTCACGCACTCTCTCACGCACTCTCTCACGAACTCTCTCACGCTCTCTCTCACGCTCTCTCTCTCACACTCTCTCACGCACTCTCTCTCACGCACTCTCTCACGCTCTCTCTCACGCTCTCTCTCACGCTCTCTCTCACGCACTCTCTCACGCACTCTCTCACGCACTCTCTCACGCTCTCTCTCACGCACTCTCTCACGCTCTCACGCTCTCTCTCACGCTCTCTCTCACGCTCTCTCTCACGCACTCTCTCACGCACTCTCTCTCGCTCTCTCACACACTCTCTCACACACTCTCTCACGCACTCTCTCACGCTCTCTCACACACTCTCTCACGCACTCTCTCACGCTCTCTCTCTCGCTCTCTCACACACTCTCTCACACACTCTCTCACGCACTCTCTCACGCTCTCTCTCTCGCTCTCTCACACACTCTCTCACACACTCTCTCACGCACTCTCTCACGCTCTCTCTCACGCACTCTCTCACGCTCTCTCTCTCGCTCTCTCACACACTCTCTCACACACTCTCTCACGCACTCTCTCACGCTCTCTCTCTCGCTCTCTCACACACTCTCTCACACACTCTCTCACGCACTCTCTCACGCTCTCTCTCACACACTCTCTCACACACTCTCTCACGCACTCTCTCACGCTCTCTCTCTCGCTCTCTCACACACTCTCTCACACACTCTCTCACGCACTCTCTCACGCACTCTCTCACACACTCTCTCACGCACTCTCTCACGCACTCTCTCACACTCTGTCACGCACTCTCTCACGCACTCTCTCACGCACTCTCTCACGCTCTCTCTCACACTCTCTCTCTCACTCTCTCTCACGCACTCTCTCACGCACTCTCTCACGCTCTCTCTCACACTCTCTCTCACGCTCTCTCTCACGCTCTCTCTCACGCACTCTCTCACGCACTCTCTCACGCACTCTCTCACGCACTCTCTCCACGCACTCTCTCACGCTCTCTCTCACGCACTCTCTCACGCACTCTCTCACGCACTCTCTCACGCTCTCTCTCACGCTCTCTCTCTCACGCTCTCTCTCACGCACTCTCTCACACTCTCTCTCACACTCTCTCCCACGCACTCTCTCACGCTCTCTCACGCACTCTCTCACGCACTCTCTCACACTCTCTCTCTCACGCACTCTCTCACACTCTCTCTCTCACGCACTCTCTCACGCACTCTCTCACACTCTCTCACGCAGTCTCTCACGCTCTCTCTCACACTCTCTCTCTCACGCACTCTCTCACGCACTCTCTCACACTCTCTCACGCACTCTCTCACGCTCTCTCACACTCTCTCTCACGCACTCTCTCACGCACTCTCTCACACTCTCTCACGCACTCTCTCACGCTCTCTCACACTCTCTCTCACGCACTCTCTCACGCACTCTCACGCACTCTCTCACACTCTCTCACGCACTCTCTCACGCTCTCTCACACTCTCTCTCACGCACTCTCTCACGCACTCTCTCACGCACTCTCTCACGCACGCTCTCACGCACTCTCTCACGCACTCTCTCACACTCTCTCACGCACTCTCTCACGCACTCTCTCACGCACTCTCTCACGCACTCTCTCACGCTCTCTCTCACACACTCTCTCACGCACTCTCTCACGCACTCTCTCACGCACTCTCTCACGCACTCTCTCACGCTCTCTCTCACGCACTCTCTCTCACACTCTCTCACGCACTCTCTCACGCTCTCTCTCACGCTCTCTCTCACGCTCTCTCTCTCACACTCTCTCACACTCTCTCTCGCACTCTCTCACGCACTCTCTCACGCACTCTCTCACACTCTCTCACGCACTCTCTCACACTCTCTCACGCTCTCTCTCACGCACTCTCTCTCACTCTCTCTCACACTCTCTCCCACGCACTCTCTCACGCACTCTCTCGCGCACTCTCTCGCGCACTCTCTCGCGCACTCTCTCACGCACTCTCTCACGCACTCTCTCACGCACTCTCTCACGCACTCTCTCGCGCTCTCTCTCGCGCACTCTCTCACGCACTCTCTCACGCACTCTCTCACGCACTCTCTCACGCACTCTCTCACGCTCTCTCTCACGCTCTCTCTCACGCTCTCTCTCACGCTCTCTCTCACGTACTCTCTCACGCTCTCTCTCACGCACTCTCTCACGCACTCTCTCACGCTCTCTCTCACGCTCTCTCTCACGCACTCTCTCACGCTCTCTCTCACGCACTCTCTCTCTCACGCACTCTCTCACGATCTCTCTCACGCACTCTCTCACGCTCTCTCTCACGCACTCTCTCACGCTCTCTCTCACGCACTCTCTCACGCTCTCTCTCACGCACTCTCTCACGCACTCTCTCACGCTCTCTCTCACGCTCTCTCTCACGCACTCTCTCACGCACTCTCTCACGCACTCTCTCACGCACTCTCTCACGCTCTCTCTCACGCACTCTCTCACGCACTCTCTCACGCACTCTCTCAAGCTCTCTCTCACGCTCTCTCTCACGCACTCTCTCACGCACTCTCTCACACTCTCTCACGCACTCTCTCACGCTCTCTCTCACACTCTCTCTCTCTCTCTCTCACGCACTCTCTCACGCTCTCTCTCACGCTCTCTCTCACGCACTCTCTCACGCACTCTCTCACGCACTCTCTCACGCACTCTCTCACGCACTCTCTCACGCTCTCTCTCACGCACTCTCTCACGCACTCTCTCACGCACTCTCTCACGCTCTCTCTCACGCTCTCTCTCACACTCTCTCTCACACTCTCTCCCACGCACTCTCTCACGCTCTCTCTCACACTCTCTCCCACGCACTCTCTCACGCTCTCTCTCACACTCTCTCTCACGCTCTCTCTCACGCACTCTCTCACGCACTCTCTCACGCACTCTCTCACGCACTCTCTCACACTCTCTCACGCACTCTCTCACGCTCTCTCTCACACTCTCTCTCTCACTCTCTCTCTCACTCTCTCTCACGCACTCTCTCACGCACTCTCTCGCACTCTCTCACGCTCTCTCTCACACTCTCTCACGCACTCTCTCACGCTCTCTCTCACGCTCTCTCTCACGCACTCTCTCACGCACTCTCTCACACTCTCTCACGCACTCTCTCACGCTCTCTCTCACACTCTCTCTCACGCACTCTCTCACGCACTCTCTCACGCACTCTCTCACACTCTCTCACGCACTCTCTCACGCTCTCTCTCACACTCTCTCTCTCACTCTCTCTCACGCACTCTCTCACGCACTCTCTCACAATCTCTCACGCACTCTCTCACGCTCTCTCTCACACTCTCTCTCACGCTCTCTCTCACGCACTCTCTCACGCTCTCTCTCACGCTCTCTCTCACGCTCTCTCTCTCACACTCTCTCACACTCTCTCTCGCACTCTCTCACGCACTCTCTCACGCACTCTCTCACACTCTCTCACGCACTCTCTCACACTCTCTCACGCTCTCTCTCACGCACCTCTCTCTCACTCTCTCTCACACTCTCTCCCACGCACTCTCTCACGCACTCTCTCACGCACTCTCTCACGCACTCTCTCGCGCACTCTCTCGCGCACTCTCTCGCGCACTCTCTCACGCACTCTCTCACGCACTCTCTCACGCACTCTCTCACGCACTCTCTCGCGCTCTCTCTCGCGCACTTCTCTCACGCACTCTCTCACGCACTCTCTCACGCACTCTCTCACGCACTCTCTCACGCTCTCTCTCACGCTCTCTCTCACGCTCTCTCTCACGCTCTCTCTCACGTACTCTCTCACGCTCTCTCTCACGCACTCTCTCACGCACTCTCTCACGCTCTCTCTCACGCTCTCTCTCACGCACTCTCTCACGCTCTCTCTCACGCACTCTCTCTCTCACGCACTCTCTCACGATCTCTCTCACGCACTCTCTCACGCTCTCTCTCACGCACTCTCTCACGCTCTCTCTCACGCACTCTCTCACGCTCTCTCTCACGCACTCTCTCACACTCTCTCACGCACTCTCTCACGCTCTCTCTCACACTCTCTCTCTCACTCTCTCTCTCACTCTCTCTCACGCACTCTCTCACGCACTCTCTCGCACTCTCTCACGCTCTCTCTCACACTCTCTCACGCACTCTCTCACGCTCTCTCTCACGCTCTCTCTCACGCACTCTCTCACGCACTCTCTCACACTCTCTCACGCACTCTCTCACGCTCTCTCTCACACTCTCTCTCACGCACTCTCTCACGCACTCTCTCACGCACTCTCTCACACTCTCTCACGCACTCTCTCACGCTCTCTCTCACACTCTCTCTCTCACTCTCTCTCACGCACTCTCTCACGCACTCTCTCACAATCTCTCACGCACTCTCTCACGCTCTCTCTCACACTCTCTCTCACGCTCTCTCTCACGCACTCTCTCACGCTCTCTCTCACACTCTCTCTCACGCACTCTCTCACGCACTCTCTCACGCTCTCTCTCACGCTCTCTCTCGCTCTCTCTCACGCACTCTCTCACGCTCTCTCTCACACTCTCTCTCACGCACTCCCTCACGCACTCTCTCACGCACTCTCTCACACACTCTCTCACGCACTCTCTCACGCTCTCTCTCACGCTCTCTCTCACGCACTCTCTCACGCACTCTCTCACGCTCTCTCTCACACTCTCTCTCACGCACTCTCTCACGCACTCTCTCACGCACTCTCTCACACACTCTCTCACGCACTCTCTCACGCACTCTCTCACGCACTCTCTCACACACTCTCTCACGCACTCTCTCACACACTCTCTCACGCTCTCTCTCACGCACTCTCTCACGCTCTCTCTCACACTCTCTCTCACGCACTCTCTCACGCACTCTCTCACGCACTCTCTCACACACTCTCTCTCACGCACTCTCTCACGCTCTCTCTCACGCTCTCTCTCACGCACTCTCTCACGCACTCTCTCACGCACTCTCTCACACTCTCTCACGCACTCTCTCACGCACTCTCTCACGCACTCTCTCACACTCTCTCACGCACTCTCTCACGCTCTCTCTCACGCTCTCTCTCACGCACTCTCTCACACTCTCTCACGCACTCTCTCACGCTCTCTCTCACGCTCTCTCTCACACACTCTCTCACGCACTCTCTCACGCACTCTCTCACGCACCCTCTCACGCACTCTCTCACGCTCTCTCTCACGCTCTCTCTCACGCACTCTCTCACGCACTCTCTCACACTCTCTCACGCACTCTCTCACGCACTCTCTCACGCACTCTCTCACACTCTCTCACGCACTCTCTCACGCACTCTCTCACGCACTCTCTCACGCTCTCTCTCACTCTCTCTCTCACGCTCTCTCACTCTCTCTCTCACACTCTCTCACGCACTCTCTCACGCTCTCTCTCTCTCTCTCACGCACTCTCTCACGCACTCTCTCACGCTCTCTCACGCACTCTCTCACGCACTCTCTCACGCACTATCTCACGCACTCTCTCACGCACTCTCTCACACTCTCTCACGCACTCTCTCACGCACTCTCTCGCGCACTCTCTCGCGCACTCTCTCACGCACTCTCTCACGCTCTCTCTCACACTCTCTCTCGCACTCTCTCACGCTCTCTCTCACGCTCTCTCTCACGCACTCTCTCACGCACTCTCTCACGCACTCTCTCACGCACTCTCTCACGCACTCTCTCTCACGCACTCTCTCACGCACTCTCTCACACTCTCTCTCACGCTCTCTCTCACGCTCTCTCTCACACTCTCTCTCACGCACTCTCTCACGCACTCTCTCACGCACTCTCTCACGCACTCGCTCACGCTCTCTCTCACGCACTCTCTCACGCACTCTCTCACGCACTCTCTCACGCACTCTCTCACGCTCTCTCTCACGCACTCTCTCACGCTCTCTCTCACGCACTCTCTCACGCACTCGCTCACGCTCTCTCTCACGCACTCTCTCACGCTCTCTCTCACGCACTCTCTCACGCACTCTCTCACGCTCTCTCTCACGCTCTCTCTCACGCACTCTCTCACGCACTCTCTCACGCACTCTCTCACTCTCTCTCACGCACTCTCTCACGCACTCTCTCACGCTCTCTCTCTCACGCACTCTCTCACTCTCTCTCACGCTCTCTCTCACGCACTCTCTCACTCTCTCTCACGCACTCTCTCACTCTCTCTCACGCTCTCTCTCACGCACTCTCTCACGCACTCTCTCACGCACTCTCTCACGCTCTCTCTCACGCTCTCTCTCACGCACTCTCTCACGCTCTCTCTCACGCTCTCTCTCACGCTCTCTCTCACGCACTCTCTCACGCTCTCTCTCACGCACTCTCTCACGCTCTCTCTCACGCTCTCTCTCACGCACTCTCTCACGCACTCTCTCACGCTCTCTCTCACGCACTCTCTCACGCTCTCTCTCACGCTCTCTCTCACGCACTCTCTCACGCTCTCTCTCACGCACTCTCTCACGCACTCTCTCACGCTCTCTCTCACGCTCTCTCTCACGCACTCTCTCACGCACTCTCTCACGCACTCTCTCACGCACTCTCTCACGCACTCTCTCACGCTCTCTCTCACGCACTCTCTCACGCTCTCTCTCACGCACTCTCTCACGCACTCTCTCACGCACTCTCTCACGCTCTCTCTCGCGCTCTCTCTCGCGCTCTCTCTCGTGCTCTCTCACGCTCTCTCTCACGCACTCTCTCACTCTCTCTCACGCACTCTCTCACGCACTCTCTCACGCACTCTCTCACGCTCTCTCTCACGCACTCTCTCACGCTCTCTCTCACGCACTCTCTCACTCTCTCTCACGCACTCTCTCACGCACTCTCTCACACTCTCTCTCACACACTCTCTCACGCACTCTCTCACGCTCTCTCTCACGCTCTCTCTCACGCACTCTCTCACGCACTCTCACGCACTCTCTCACGCACTCTCTCACTCTCTCTCACGCACTCTCTCACACACTCTCTCTCACACTCTCTCACGCACTCTCTCACTCTCTCTCACACACACTCTCTCTCACACTCTCTCACGCTCTCTCTCACACACTCTCTCACGCTCTCTCTCACGCACTCTCTCTCGCACTCTCTCACTCTCTCTCACGCACTCTCTCACGCTCTCTCTCTCACGCACTCTCTCACGCACTCTCTCACGCTCTCTCTCACGCACTCTCTCACGCTCTCTCTCACGCACTCTCTCACGCTCTCTCTCACGCACTCTCTCACGCACTCTCTCACACACTCTCTCACGCTCTCTCTCACACACTCTCTCACGCTCTCTCTCACGCACTCTCTCACACTCTCTCACGCACTCTCTCACGCACTCTCTCACGCACTCTCTCACGCTCTCTCTCACGCTCTCTCTCACGCACTCTCTCACACACTCTCTCACACTCTCTCACTCTCTCTCACGCACTCTCTCACGCACTCTCTCACTCTCTCTCACGCACTCTCTCACGCACTCTCTCACGCACTCTCTCACACTCTCTCACGCTCTCTCTCACGCTCTCTCTCACGCACTCTCTCACGCACTCTCTCACGCACTCTCTCACGCTCTCTCTCACGCTCTCTCTCACGCTCTCTCTCACGCTCTCTCTCACGCACTCTCTCACACTCTCTCACGCACTCTCTCACACTCTCTCACGCTCTCTCTCACGCACTCTCTCTCACACTCTCTCACGCTCTCTCTCACGCACTCTCTCACACTCTCTCTCACGCTCTCTCTCACGCACTCTCTCACGCACTCTCTCACGCACTCTCTCACGCTCTCTCTCTCACACTCTCTCACGCTCTCTCTCACGCACTCTCTCTCACACTCTCTCACGCTCTCTCTCACGCACTCTCTCACACTCTCTCTCACGCTCTCTCTCACGCACTCTCTCACACTCTCTCTCACGCTCTCTCTCACGCACTCTCTCACGCACTCTCTCACGCACTCTCTCACGCACTCTCTCGCACTCTCTCTCGCGCTCTCCTCTCACGCACTCTCTCGCGCACTCTCTCGCGCTCTCTCACGCACTCTCTCACGCACTCTCTCACGCACTCTCTCACGCTCTCTCTCACGCTCTCTCTCACGCACTCTCTCACGCTCTCTCTCACGCACTCTCTCACGCTCTCTCTCACGCTCTCTCTCACGCACTCTCTCGCGCACTCTCTCGCGCACTCTCTCGCACTCTCTCACGCACTCTCTCACGCACTGTCTCACGCTCTCTCTCACGCTCTCTCTCACGCTCTCTCTCACGCTCTCTCTCACGCACTCTCTCACGCACTCTCTCACGCACTCTCTCACGCACTCTCTCACGCACTCTCTCACGCTCTCTCACGCACTCTCACGCTCTCTCTCACGCTCTCTCTCACGCACTCTCTCACGCACTCTCTCTCGCACTCTCTCACGCACTCTCTCACGCACTGTCTCACGCTCTCTCTCACGCTCTCTCTCACGCTCTCTCTCACGCACTCTCTCTCGCACTCTCTCACGCACTCTCTCACGCACTCTCTCACGCACTCTCTCACGCACTCTCTCACGCTCTCTCTCACGCTCTCTCTCACGCACTCTCTCACGCACTCTCTCACGCTCTCTCTCACGCACTCTCTCACGCTCTCTCTCACGCACTCTCTCACGCACTCTCTCACGCACTCTCTCACGCTCTCTCTCACGCACTCTCTCACGCACTCTCTCACGCACTCTCTCACGCTCTCTCTCACGCACTCTCTCACGCTCTCTCTCACGCACTCTCTCACGCACTCTCTCACGCTCTCTCTCACGCACTCTCTCACGCTCTCTCTCACGCACTCTCTCACGCTCTCTCTCACGCTCTCTCTCACGCACTCTCTCACGCTCTCTCTCACGCTCTCTCTCACGCACTCTCTCACACACTCTCTCACACTCTCTCACTCTCTCTCACGCACTCTCTCACGCACTCTCTCACTCTCTCTCACGCACTCTCTCACGCACTCTCTCACGCACTCTCTCACACTCTCTCACGCTCTCTCTCACGCTCTCTCTCACGCACTCTCTCACGCACTCTCTCACGCTCTCTCTCACGCTCTCTCTCACGCTCTCTCTCACGCTCTCTCTCACGCACTCTCTCACGCACTCTCTCACACTCTCTCACGCTCTCTCTCACGCACTCTCTCTCACACTCTCTCACGCTCTCTCTCACGCACTCTCTCACACTCTCTCTCACGCTCTCTCTCACGCACTCTCTCACGCACTCTCTCACGCACTCTCTCACGCTCTCTCTCTCACACTCTCTCTCACGCACTCTCTCACGCACTCTCTCACACTGTCTCTCACACTCTCTCTCACGCACTCTCTCACGCTCTCTCTCACGCACTCTCTCACGCACTCTCTCACGCTCTCTCTCACGCACTCTCTCACGCTCTCTCTCGCGCTCTCTCTCACGCACTCTCTCACGCACTCTCTCACGCTCTCTCTCTCGCACTCTCTCACGCACTCTCTCACGCTCTCTCTCACGCACTCTCTCACGCACTCTCTCACACTCTCTCTCACGCACTCTCTCTCACACTCTCTCACACACTCTCTCTCACACTCTCTCACGCTCTCTCTCACGCACTCTCTCACGCTCTCTGTCACGCACTCTCTCACGCACTCTCTCACACACTCTCTCACGCTCTCTCTCACGCACTCTCTCACGCACTCTCTCACGCACTCTATCACGCACTCTCTCACGCACTCTCTCACGCTCTCTCTCTCACACTCTCTCACGCACTCTCTCACGCTCTCTCTCGCGCACTCTCTCGCGCTCTCTCTCGCAATCTCTCACGCACTCTCTCACGCACTCTCTCACGCACTCTCTCACGCACTCTCTCACGCACTCTCTCACGCTCTCTCTCACGCACTCTCTCACGCTCTCTCTCACGCTCTCTCTCACGCTCTCTCTCACGCTCTCTCTCACGCTCTCTCTCACGCACTCTCTCACGCACTCTCTCACGCACTCTCTCACGCACTCTCTCTCGCACTCTCTCTCACGCTCTCTCTCACGCACTCTCTCACGCACTCTCTCACGCACTCTCTCACGCTCTCACGCTCTCTCTCACGCACTCTCTCACTCTCTCTCACACTCTCTCACACTCTCTCTCACGCACTCTCTCACGCACTCTCTCACACTCTCTCTCACGCACTCTCTCACGCTCTCTCTCACGCTCTCTCTC
>NW_028226624.1:0-30709 GCF_052327205.1 Somniosus microcephalus
TCTCTCCGGGAGTTGGTAGACTCTATCCCAGTCTCTCTCCGGGAGTTGGTAGACTCTATCCCAGTCTCTCTCCTGGAGTTGGTAGACTCTATCCCAGTCTCTCTCCTGGAGTTGGTAGACTCTATCCCAGTCTCTCTCCGGGAGTTGGTAGACTCTATCCCAGTCTCTCTCCTGGAGTTGGTAGACTCTATCCCAGTCTCTCTCCTGGAGTTGGTAGACTCTATCCCAGTCTCTCTCCGGGAGTTGGTAGACTCTATCCCAGTCTCTCTCCTGGAGTTGGTAGACTCTATCCCAGTCTCTCTCTCTCCTGGAGTTGGTAGACTCTATCCCAGTCTCTCTCTCTCCTGGAGTTGGTAGACTCTATCCCAGTCTCTCTCCTGGAGCTGGTCGACTCTATCCCAGTCTCTCTCTCCGGGAGTTGGTAGACTCTATCCCAGTCTCTCTCCGGGAGTTGGTAGACTCTATCCCAGTCTCTCTCTCCTGGAGTTGGTAGACTCTATCCCAGTCTCTCTCCGGGAGTTGGTAGACTCTATCCCAGTCTCTCTCCTGGAGTTGGTAGACTCTATCCCAGTCTCTCTCCGGGAGTTGGTAGACTCTATCCCAGTCTCTCTCTCCGGGAGTTGGTAGACTTTATCCCAGTCTCTCTCCTGGAGTTGGTAGACTCTATCCCAGTCTCACTCCTGGAGTTGGTAGACTCTATCCCAGTCTCTCTCTCCTGGAGTTGGTAGACTCTATCCCAGTCTCTCTCCTGGAGTTGGTAGACTCTATCCCAGTCTCTCTCCGGGAGTTTGTAGACTCTATCCCAGTCTCTCTCCTGGAGTTGGTAGACTCTATCCCAGTCCCTCTCCTGGAGTTGGTAGACTCTATCCCAGTCTCTCTCTCCGGGAGTTGGTAGACTCTATCCCAGTCTCTCTGTCCTGGAGTTGGTAGACTCTATCCCAGTCTCTCTCCGGGAGTTGGTAGACTCTATCCCAGTCTCTCTCTCCGGGTGTTGGTAGACTCTATCCCAGTCTCTCCCTCCGGGAGTTGGTAGACTCTATCCCAGTCTCTCTCCTGGAGTTGGTAGACTCTATCCCAGTCTCTCTCTCCGGGAGTTGGTAGACTCTATCCCAGTCTCTCTCCTGGAGTTGGTAGACTCTATCCCAGTCTCTCTCTCCGGGAGTTGGTAGACTCTATCCCAGTCTCTCTCCTGGAGTTGGTAGACTCTATCCCAGTCTCTCTCCTGGAGTTGGTAGACTCTATCCCAGTCTCTCTCCGGGAGTTGGTAGACTCTATCCCAGTCTCTATCCTGGAGTTGGTAGACTCTATCCCAGTCTCTCTCTCCTGGAGTTGGTAGACTCTATCCCAGTCTCTCTCCTGGAGTTGGTAGACTCTATCCCAGTCTCTCTCCTGGAGTTGGTAGACTCTATCCCAGTCTCTCTCCTGGAGTTGGTAGACTCTATCCCAGTCTCTCTCTCCTGGAGTTGGCAGACTCTATCCCAGTCTCTCTCCTGGAGTTGGTAGACTCTATCCCAGTCTCTCTCCTGGAGTTGGTAGACTCTATCCCAGTCTCTCTCCGGGATTTGGTAGACTCTATCCCAGTCTCTCTCTCCTGGAGTTGGTAGACTCTATCCCAGTCTCTCTCCTGGAGTTGGTAGACTCTATCCCAGTCTCTCTCCTGGAGTTGGTAGACTCTATCCCAGTCTCTCTCCTGGAGTTGGTAGACTCTATCCCAGTCTCTCTCCTGGAGTTGGTAGACTCTATCCCAGTCTCTCTCCGGGAGTTGGTAGACTCTATCCCAGTCTCTCTCTCCGGGAGTTGGTAGACTCTATGCCAGTCTCTCTCCTGGAGTTGTTAGACTCTATTCCCAGTCTCTCTCCGGGAGTTGGTAGACTCTATCCCAGTCTCTCTCCTGGAGTTGGTAGACTCTATCCCAGTCTCTCTCTCCTGGAGTTGGTAGACTCTATCCCAGTCTCTCTCCGGGAGTTGGTAGACTCTATCCCAGTCTCTCTCCTGGAGTTGGTAGACTCTATCCCAGTCTCTCTCCTGGAGTTGGCAGACTCTATCCCAGTCTCTCTCTCCTGGAGTTGGTAGACTCAATCCCAGTCTCTCTCTCCTGGAGTTGGTAGACTCTATCCCAGTCTCTCTCCTGGAGTTGGTAGACTCTATCCCAGTCTCTCTCCTGGAGTTGGTAGACTCTATCCCAGACTCTCTCCTGGAGTTGGTAGACTCTATCCCAGTCTCTCTCCTGGAGTTGGTAGATTCTATCCCAGTCTCTCTCTCCTGGAGTTGGTAGACTCTATCCCAGTCTCTCTCCGGGAGTTGGTAGACTCTATCCCAGTCTCTCCCCTGGAGTTGGTGGACTCTATCCCAGTCTCTCTCCGGGAGTTGGTAGACTCTATCCCAGTCTCTGCCCTGGAGTTGGTAGACTCTATCCCAGTCTCTCTCCGGGAGTTGGTAGACTCTATCCCAGTCTCTCTCCGGGAGTTGGTAGACTCTATCCCAGTCTCTCTCCTGGAGTTGGTAGACTCTATCCCAGTCTCTCTCCTGGAGTTGGCAGACTCGATCCCAGTCTCTCTCCTGGAGTTGGTAGACTCTATCCCAGCCTCTCTCTCCTGGAGTTGGTAGACTCTATCCCAGTCTCTCTCCGGGAGTTGGGAGACTCTATCCCAGTCTCTCTCTCCTGGAGTTGGTAGACTCTATCCCAGTCTCTCTCCTGGAGTTGGTAGACTCTATCCCAGTCTCTCTCTCCGGGAGTTGGTAGACTCTATCCCAGTCTCTCTCTCCTGGAGTTGGTAGACTCTATCCCAGTCTCTCTCTCCTGGAGTTGGTAGACTCTATCCCAGTCTCTCTCTCCTGGAGTTGGTAGACTCTATCCCAGTCTCTCTCCTGGAGTTGGTAGACTCTATCCCAGTCTCTCTCTCCTGGAGTTGGTAGACTCTATCCCAGTCTCTCTCCTGGAGTTGGTAGACTCTATCCCAGTCTCTCTCTCCTGGAGTTGGTAGACTCTATCCCAGTCTCTCTCCTGGAGTTGGTAGACTCTATCCCAGTCTCTCTCCTGGAGTTGGTAGACTCTATCCCAGTCTCTCTCCTGGAGTTGGTAGACTCTATCCCAGTCTCTCTCTCCTGGAGTTGGTAGACTCTATCCCAGTCTCTCTCCTGGAGTTGGTAGACTCTATCCCAGTCTCTCTCTCCTGGAGTTGGTAGACTCTATCCCAGTCTCTCTCCTGGAGTTGGTAGACTCTATCCCAGTCTCTCTCCTGGAGTTGGTAGACTCTATCCCAGTCTCTCTCTGGGAGTTGGTAGACTCTATCCCAGTCTCTCTCTCCTGGAGTTGGTAGACTCTATCCCAGTCTCTCTCTCCGGGAGTTGGTAGATTCTATCCCAGTCTCTCTCCGGGAGTTGGTAGACTCTATCCCAGACTCTCTCCTGGAGTTGGTAGACTCTATCCCAGTCTCTCTCTCCGGGAGTTGGTAGACTCTATCCCAGTCTCTCTCCGGGAGTTGGTAGACTCTATCCCAGTCTCTCTCCTGGAGTTGGGAGATTCTATCCCAGTCTCTCTCCGGGAGTTGGTAGACTCTATCCCAGTCTCTCTCTCCTGGAGTTGGTAGACTCTATCCCAGTCTCTCTCCTGGAGTTGTGTAGACTCTATCCCAGTCTCTCTCCTGGAGTTGGTAGACTCTATCCCAGTCTCTCTCCGGGAGTTGGTAGAATCTATCCCAGTCTCTCTCCGGGAGTTGGTAGACTCTATCCCAGTCTCTCTCCGGGAGTTGGTAGACCCTATCCCAGTCTCCCTCCTGGAGTTGGTAGACTCTATCCCAGTCTCCTGGAGTTGGTAGACTCTATCCCAGTCTCTCTCTCCTGGAGTTGGTAGACTCTATCCCAGTCTCTCTCCGGGAGTTGGTAGACTCTATCCCAGTCTCTCTCTCTCCGGGAGTTGGTAGACTCTATCCCAGTCTCTCTCCTGGAGTTGGTAGACTCTATCCCAGTCTCTCTCCTGGAGTTGGTAGACTCTATCCCAGTCTCTCTCTCCTGGAGTTGGTAGACTCTATCCCAGTCTCTCTCTCCGGGAGTTGGTAGACTCTATCCCAGTCTCTCTCCTGGAGTTGGTCGACTCTATCCCAGTCTCTCTCCTGGAGTTGGTAGACTCTATCCCAGTCTCTCTCTCCTGGAGTTGGTAGACTCTATCCCAGTCTCTCTCCTGGAGTTGGTAGACTCTATCCCAGTCTCTCTCTCCTGGAGTTGATAGACTCTATCCCAGTCTCTCTCCTCGAGTTGGTAGACTCTATCCCAGCCTCTCTCCTGGAGTTGGTAGACTCTATCCCAGTCTCTCTCCTGGAGTTGGTGGACTCTATCCCAGTCTCTCTCCTGGAGTTGGTAGACTCTATCCCAGTCTCTCTCCGGGAGTTGGTAGACTCTATCCCAGGCTCTCTCTCTCCAGGAGTTGGTAGACTCTATCCCAGTCTCTCTCCTGGAGTTGGTAGACTCTATCCCAGTCTCTCTCTCCTGGAGTTGGTAGACTCTATCCCAGTCTCTCTCTCCGGGAGTTGGTAGACTCTATCCCAGTCTCTCTCCTGGAGTTGCTAGACTCTATCCCAGTCTCTCTCCTGGAGTTGGTAGACTCTATCCCAGTCTCTCTCTCCTGGAGTTGGTAGACTCTATCCCAGTCTCTCTCCTGGAGTTGGTAGACTCTATCCCAGTCTCTCTCCTGGAGTTGGTAGACTCTATCCCAGTCTCTCTCCGGGAGTTGGTAGACTCTATCCCAGTCTCTCTCCTGGAGTTGGTAGACTCTATCCCAGTCTCTCTCTCCGGGAGTTGGTAGATTCTATCCCAGTCTCTCTCCGGGAGTTGGTAGACTCTATCCCAGACTCTCTCCTGGAGTTGGTAGACTCTATCCCAGTCTCTCTCTCCGGGAGTTGGTAGACTCTATCCCAGTCTCTCTCCGGGAGTTGGTAGACTCTATCCCAGTCTCTCTCCTGGAGTTGGGAGACTCTATCCCAGTCTCTCTCCGGGAGTTGGTAGACTCTATCCCAGTCTCTCTCTCCTGGAGTTGGTAGACTCTATCCCAGTCTCTCTCCTGGAGTTGGTAGACTCTATCCCAGTCTCTCTCCTGGAGTTGGTAGACTCTATCCCAGTCTCTCTCCGGGAGTTGGTAGAATCTATCCCAGTCTCTCTCCGGGAGTTGGTAGACTCTATCCCAGTCTCTCTCCGGGAGTTGGTAGACCCTATCCCAGTCTCCCTCCTGGAGTTGGTAGACTCTATCCCAGTCTCTCCTGGAGTTGGTAGACTCTATCCCAGTCTCTCTCTCCTGGAGTTGGTAGACTCTATCCCAGTCTCTCTCCGGGAGTTGGTAGACTCTATCCCAGTCTCTCTCTCTCCGGGAGTTGGTAGACTCTATCCCAGTCTCTCTCCTGGAGTTGGTAGACTCTATCCCAGTCTCTCTCCTGGAGTTGGTAGACTCTATCCCAGTCTCTCTCTCCTGGAGTTGGTAGACTCTATCCCAGTCTCTCTCTCCGGGAGTTGGTAGACTCTATCCCAGTCTCTCTCCTGGAGTTGGTCGACTCTATCCCAGTCTCTCTCCTGGAGTTGGTAGACTCTATCCCAGTCTCTCTCTCCTGGAGTTGGTAGACTCTATCCCAGTCTCTCTCCTGGAGTTGGTAGACTCTATCCCAGTCTCTCTCTCCTGGAGTTGGTAGACTCTATCCCAGTCTCTCTCCTCGAGTTGGTAGACTCTATCCCAGCCTCTCTCCTGGAGTTGGTAGACTCTATCCCAGTCTCTCTCCTGGAGTTGGTAGACTCTATCCCAGTCTCTCTCCTGGAGTTGGTAGACTCTATCCCAGTCTCTCTCCGGAGTTGGTAGACTCTATCCAGGCTCTCTCTCTCCAGGAGTTGGTAGACTCTATCCCAGTCTCTCTCCTGGAGTTGGTAGACTCTATCCCAGTCTCTCTCTCCTGGAGTTGGTAGACTCTATCCCAGTCTCTCTCTCCGGAGTTGGTAGACTCTATCCCAGTCTCTCTCCTGGAGTTGCTAGACTCTATCCCAGTCTCTCTCCTGGAGTTGGTAGACTCTATCCCAGTCTCTCTCCTGGAGTTGGTAGACTCTATCCCAGTCTCTCTCTCCGGGAGTTGGTAGACTCTATCCCAGTCTCTCTCTCCTGGAGTTGGTAGACTCTATCCCAGTCTCTCTCCGGGGAGTTGGTAGACTCTATCCCAGTCTCTCTCCTGGAGTTGGTAGACTCTATCCCAGTCTCTCTCTCCTGGAGTTGGTAGACTCTATCCCAGTCTCTCTCCGGGAGTTGGTAGACTCTATCCCAGTCTCTCTCCGGGAGTTGGTAGACCCCTATCCCAGTCTCTCTCCTGGAGTTGGTAGACTCTATCCCAGTCTCTCTCCTGGAGTTGGTAGACTCTATCCCAGTCTCTCTCCTGGAGTTGGTAGACTCTATCCCAGTCTCTCTCTCCGGGAGTTGGTAGACTCTATCCCAGTCTCTCTCTCCGGGAGTTGGTAGACTCTATCCCAGTCTCTCTCCTGGAGTTGGTAGACTCTATCCCAGTCTCTCTCCTGGAGTTGGTAGACTCTATCCCAGTCTCTCTCCTGGAGTTGGTAGACTCTATCCCAGTCTCTCTCCTGGAGTTGGTAGACTCTATCCCAGTCTCTCTCTCCTGGAGTTGGTAGACTCTATCCCAGTCTCTCTCCTGGAGTTGGTAGACTCTATCCCAGTCTCTCTCTCCTGGAGTTGGTAGACTCTATCCCAGTCTCTCTCCGGGAGTTGGTAGACTCTATCCCAGTCTCTCTCCGGGAGTTGGTAGACTCTATCCCAGTCTCTCTCTCCCGGAGTTGGTAGACTCTATCACAGTCTCTCTCTCCGGGAGTTGGTAGACTCTATCCCAGTCTCTCTCTCCTGGAGTTGGTAGACTCTCTCCCAGTCTCTCTCTCCTGGAGTTGGTAGACTCTATCCCAGTCTCTCTCCTGGAGTTGGTAGACTCTATCCCAGTCTCTCTCCTGGAGTTGGTAGACTCTATCCCAGTCTCTCTCCTGGAGTTGGTAGACTCTATCCCAGTCTCTCTCCTGGAGTTCGTAGACTCTATCCCAGTCTCTCTCTCCTGGAGTTGGTAGACTCTATCCCAGTCTCTCCCCTGGAGTTGGTAGACTCTATCCCAGTCTCTCTCCTGGAGTTGGTAGACTCTATCCCAGTCTCTCTCTCCGGGAGTTGGTAGACTCTATCCCAGTCTCTCTCTCCCGGAGTTGGTAGACTCTATCCCAGTCTCTCTCCTGGAGTTGGGAGACTCTATCCCAGTCTCTCTCTCCTGGAGTTGGTAGACTCTATCCCAGTCTCTCTCTCCTGGAGTTGGTAGACTCTATCCCAGTCTCTCTCCTGGAGTTGGTAGACTCTATCCCAGTCTCTCTCTCCGGGAGTTGTTAGACTGCATCCCAGTCTCTCTCCTGGAGTTGGTAGACTCTATCCCAGTCTCTCTCGCCGGGAGTTGGTAGACTCTATCCCAGTCTCTCTCTCTCCTGGAGTTGGTAGACTCTATCCCAGTCTCTCTCCTGGAGTTGGTAGACTCTATCCCAGTCTCTCTCTCTGGGAGTTGGTAGACTCTATCCCAGTCTCTCTCTCTCCTGGAGTTGGTAGACTCTATCCCAGTCTCTCTCCTGGAGTTGGTGGACTCTATCCCAGTCTCTCTCTCCTGGAGTTGGTAGACTCTATCCCAGTCTCTCTCCGGGAGTTGGTAGACTCTATCCCAGTCTCTCTCCTGGAGTTGGTAGATTCTATCCCAGTTTCTCTCCTGGAGTTGGTAGACTCTATCCCAGTCTCTCTCTCCTGGAGTTGGTAGACTCTATCCCAGTCTCTCTCTCCTGGAGTTGGTAGACTCTATCCCAGTCTCTCTCCTGGAGTTGGTAGACTCTATCCCAGTCTCTCTCCTGGAGTTGGTAGACTCTATCCCAGTCTCTCTCCGGGAGTTGGTAGACTCTATCCCAGTCTCTCTCCGGGTGTTGGTAGACTCTATCCCAGTCTCTCTCTCCGGGAGTTGGTAGACTCTATCCCAGTCTCTCTCCTGGAGTTGGTAGACTCTATCCCAGTCTCTCTCTCCGGGAGTTGGTAGACTCTATCCCAGTCTCTCTCTCCTGGAGTTGGTAGACTCTATCCCAGTCTCTCTCTCCGGGAGTTGGTAGACTCTATCCCAGTCTCTCTCTCCTGGAGTTGGTAGACTCTATCCCAGTCTCTCTCCGGGAGTTGGTAGACTCTATCCCAGTCTCTCTCTCCTAGAGTTGGTAGACTCTATCCCAGTCTCTCTGCTGGAGTTGGTAGACTCTATCCCAGTCTCTCTCCGGCAGTTGGTAGACCCTATCCCAGTCTCTCTCCTGGAGTTGGCAGACTCTATCCCAGTCTCTCTCCGGGAGTTGGTAGACTCTATCCCAGTCTCTCTCTCCGGGCGTTGGTAGACTCTATCCCAGTCTCTCTCTCCTGGAGTTGGTAGACTCTATCCCAGTCTCTCTCCGGGAGTTGGTAGACTCTATCCCAGTCTCTCTCCTGGAGTTGGTAGACTCTATCCCAGTCTCTCTCCTGGAGTTGGTAGACTCTATCCCAGTCTCTCTCCTGGAGTTGGTAGACTCTATCCCAGTCTCTCTCTCTCCTGGAGTTGGTAGACTCTATCCCAGTCTCTCTCCGGGAGTTGGTAGACTCTATCCCAGTCTCTCTCTCCGGGAGTTGGTAGACTCTATCCCAGTCTCTCTCCTGGAGTTGGTAGACTCTATCCCAGTCTCTCTCTCCTGGAGTTGGTAGACTCTATCCCAGTCTCTCTCCTGGAGTTGGTAGACTCCATCCCAGTCTCTCTCTCCTGGAGTTGGTAGACTCTATCCCAGTCTCTCTCCTGGAGTTGGTACACTCTATCCCAGTCTCTCTCTCCTGGAGTTGGTAGACTCTATCCCAGTCTCTCTCTCCTGGAGTTTGTAGACTCTATCCCAGTCTCTCTCCTGGAGTTGGTAGACTCTATCCCACTCTCTCTCCGGGAGTTGGTAGACTCTATCCCACTCTCTCTCCGGGAGTTGGTAGACTCTATCCCAGTCTCTCTCTCTGGGAGTTGGTAGACTCTATCCCAGTCTCTCTCCTGGAGTTGGTAGACTCTATCCCAGTCTCTCTCTCCTGGAGTTGGTAGACTCTATCCCAGTCTCTCTCCTGGAGTTGGTAGACTCTATCCCAGTCTCTCTCCTGGAGTTGGTAGACTCTATCCCAGTCTCTCCCTCTCCTGGAGTTGGTAGACTCTATCCCAGTCTCTCTCCGGGAGTTGGTAGACTCTATCCCAGTCTCTCTCTCCGGGAGTTGGTAGACTCTATCCCAGTCTCTCTCCTGGAGTTGGTAGACTCTATCCCAGTCTCTCTCCTGGAGTTGGTAGACTCTATCCCAGTCTCTCTCTCTCCTGGAGTTGGTAGACTCTATCCCAGTCTCTCTCCGGGAGTTGGTAGACTCTATCCCAGTCTCTCTCCTGGAGTTGGTAGACTCTATCCCAGTCTCTCTCCTGGAGTTGGTAGACTCTATCCCAGTCTCTCTCTCCTGGAGTTGGTAGACTCTATCCCAGTCTCTCTCCTGGAGTTGGTAGACTCTATCCCAGTCTCTCTCCGGGAGTTGGTAGACTCTATCCCAGTCTCTCTCCGGGAGTTGGTAGACTCTATCCCAGTCTCTCTCTCCTGGAGTTGGTAGACTCTATCCCAGTCTCTCTCTCCTGGAGTTGGTAGACTCTATCCCAGTCTTTCTCTCCGGGAGTTGGTAGACCCTATCCCAGTCTCTCTCCTGGAGTTGGTAGACTCTATCCCAGTCTCTCTCCTGGAGTTGGTAGACCCTATCCCAGTCTCTCTCTCCTGGAGTTGGTAGACTCTATCCCAGTCTCTCTCTCCGGGAGTTGGTAGACCCTATCCCAGTCTCTCTCCTAGAGTTGGTAGACTCTATCCCAGTCTCTCTCCTGGAGTTGGTAGACTCTATCCCAGTCTCTCTCTCCGGGAGTTGGTAGACTCTATCCCAGTCTCTCTCCTGGAGTTGGTAGACTCTATCCCAGTCTCTCTGCGAGAGTTGGTAGACTCTATCCCAGTCTCTCTCCTGGAGTTGGTAGACTCTATCCCAGTCTCACTCCTGGAGTTGGTAGACTCTATCCCAGTCTCTCTCCGGGAGTTGGTAGACTCTATCCCAGTCTCTCTCTCCGGGAGTTGGTAGACTCTATCCCAGTCTCTCTCCTGGAGTTAGTAGACTCTATCCCAGTCTCTCTCCTGGAGTTGGTAGACTCTATCCCAGTCTCTCTCCTGGAGTTGGTAGACTCTATCCCAGTCTCTCTCCTGGAGTTGGTAGACTCTATCCCAGTCTCTCTCCTGGAGTTGGTAGACTCTATCCCAGTCTCTCTCCTGGAGTTGGTAGACTCTATCCCAGTCTCTCTCTCCTGGAGTTGGTAGACTCTATCCCAGTCTCTCTCCTGGAGTTGGTCGACTCTATCCCAGTCTCTCTCCTGGAGTTGGTAGACTCTATCCCAGTCTCTCTCTCCTGGAGTTGGTAGACTCTATCCCAGTCTCTCTCCTGGAGTTGGTAGACTCTATCCCAGTCTCTCTCCGGGAGTTGGTAGACTCTATCCCAGTCTCTCTCCTGGAGTTGGTAGACTCTATCCCAGTCTCTCTCCGGGAGTTGGTAGACTCTATCCCAGTCTCTCTCCTGGAGTTGGTAGACTCTATCCCAGTCTCTCTCTCCGGGAGTTGGTAGACTCTATCCCAGTCTCTCTCTCCTGGAGTTGGTAGACTCTATCCCAGTCTCTCTCCTGGAGTTGGTAGACTCTATCCCAGTCTCTCTCCTGGAGTTGGTAGACTCTATCCCAGTCTCTCTCTCCTGGAGTTGGTAGACTCTATCCCAGTCTCTCTCCGGGAGTTGGTAGACTCTATCCCAGTCTCTCTCCTGGAGTTGGTAGACTCTATCCCAGTCTCTCTCCTGGAGTTGGTAGACTCTATCCCAGTCTCTCTCTCCTGGAGTTGGGAGACTCTATCCCAGTCTCTCTCCTGGAGTTGGTAGACTCTATCCCAGTCTCTCTCCGGGAGTTGGTAGACTCTATCCCAGTCTCTCTCTCCTGGAGTTGGTAGACTCTATCCCAGTCTCTCTCTCCTGGAGTTGGTAGACTCTATCCCAGTCTCTCTCTCCGGGAGTTGGTAGACCCTATCCCAGTCTCTCTCCTGGAGTTGGTAGACTCTATCCCAGTCTCTCTCCTGGAGTTGGTAGACTCTATCCCAGTCTCTCTCTCCGGGAGTTGGTAGACTCTATCCCAGTCTCTCTCCTGGAGTTGGTAGACTCTATCCCAGTCTCTCTCCGGGAGTTGGTAGACTCTATCCCAGTCTCTCTCCTGGAGTTGGTAGACTCTATCCCAGTCTCTCTCTGGGAGTTGGTCGACTCTATCCCAGTCTCTCTCCTGGAGTTGGTAGACTCTCTCCCAGTCTCACTCCTGGAGTTGGTAGACTCTATCCCAGTCTCTCTCCGGGAGTTGGTAGACTCTATCCCAGTCTCTCTCTCCGGGAGTTGGTAGACTCTATCCCAGTCTCTCTCCTGGAGTTGGTAGACTCTATCCCAGTCTCTCTCCTGGAGTTGGTAGATTCTATCCCAGTTTCTCTCCTGGAGTTGGTAGACTCTATCCCAGTCTCTCTCTCCTGGAGTTGGTAGACTCTATCCCAGTCTCTCTCTCCTGGAGTTGGTAGACTCTATCCCAGTCTCTCTCCGGGAGTTGGTAGACTCTATCCCAGTCTCTCTCCGGGTGTTGGTAGACTCTATCCCAGTCTCTCTCTCCGGGCATTGGTAGACTCTATCCCAGTCTCTCTCTCCTGGAGTTGGTAGACTCTATCCCAGTCTCTCTCCGGGAGTTGGTAGACTCTATCCCAGTCTCTCTCCTGGAGTTGGTAGACTCTATCCCAGTCTCTCTCCTGGAGTTGGTAGACTCTATCCCAGTCTCTCTCCTGGAGTTGGTAGACTCTATCCCAGTCTCTCTCTCTCCTGGAGTTGGTAGACTCTATCCCAGTCTCTCTCCGGGAGTTGGTAGACTCTATCCCAGTCTCTCTCTCCGGGAGTTGGTAGACTCTATCCCAGTCTCTCTCCTGGAGTTGGTAGACTCTATCCCAGTCTCTCTCTCCTGGAGTTGGTAGACTCTATCCCAGTCTCTCTCCTGGAGTTGGTAGACTCTATCCCAGTCTCTCTCTCCTGGAGTTGGTAGACTCTATCCCAGTCTCTCTCCTGGAGTTGGTACACTCTATCCCAGTCTCTCTCTCCTGGAGTTGGTAGACTCTATCCCAGTCTCTCTCTCCTGGAGTTTGTAGACTCTATCCCAGTCTCTCTCCTGGAGTTGGTAGACTCTATCCCAGTCTCTCTCCGGGAGTTGGTAGACTCTATCCCACTCTCTCTCCGGGAGTTGGTAGACTCTATCCCAGTCTCTCTCTCTGGGAGTTGGTAGACTCTATCCCAGTCTCTCTCCTGGAGTTGGTAGACTCTATCCCAGTCTCTCTCTCCTGGAGTTGGTAGACTCTATCCCAGTCTCTCTCCTGGAGTTGGTAGACTCTATCCCAGTCTCTCTCCGGGAGTTGGTAGACCCTATCCCAGTCTCTCTCCTGGAGTTGGTAGACTCTATCCCAGTCTCTCTCCGGGAGTTGGTAGACTCTATCCCAGTCTCTCTCTCCGGGAGTTGGTAGACTCTATCCCAGTCTCTCCCTCTCCTGGAGTTGGTAGACTCTATCCCAGTCTCTCTCCGGGAGTTGGTAGACTCTATCCCAGTCTCTCTCTCCGGGAGTTGGTAGACTCTATCCCAGTCTCTCTCCTGGAGTTGGTAGACTCTATCCCAGTCTCTCTCCTGGAGTTGGTAGACTCTATCCCAGTCTCTCTCTCTCCTGGAGTTGGTAGACTCTATCCCAGTCTCTCTCCGGGAGTTGGTAGACTCTATCCCAGTCTCTCTCCTGGAGTTGGTAGACTCTATCCCAGTCTCTCTCCTGGAGTTGGTAGACTCTATCCCAGTCTCTCTCTCCTGGAGTTGGTAGACTCTATCCCAGTCTCTCTCCTGGAGTTGGTAGACTCTATCCCAGTCTCTCTCCGGGAGTTGGTAGACTCTATCCCAGTCTCTCTCCGGGAGTTGGTAGACTCTATCCCAGTCTCTCTCTCCTGGAGTTGGTAGACTCTATCCCAGTCTCTCTCTCCTGGAGTTGGTAGACTCTATCCCAGTCTCTCTCTCCGGGAGTTGGTAGACCCTATCCCAGTCTCTCTCCTGGAGTTGGTAGACTCTATCCCAGTCTCTCTCCTGGAGTTGGTAGACCCTATCCCAGTCTCTCTCTCCTGGAGTTGGTAGACTCTATCCCAGTCTCTCTCTCCGGGAGTTGGTAGACCCTATCCCAGTCTCTCTCCTAGAGTTGGTAGACTCTATCCCAGTCTCTCTCCTGGAGTTGGTAGACTCTATCCCAGTCTCTCTCCTGGAGTTGGTAGACTCTATCCCAGTCTCTCTCCTGGAGTTGGTAGACTCTATCCCAGTCTCTCTCCGGGAGTTGGTAGAATCTATCCCAGTCTCTCTCCGGGAGTTGGTAGACTCTATCCCAGTCTCTCTCCGGGAGTTGGTAGACCCTATCCCAGTCTCCCTCCTGGAGTTGGTAGACTCTATCCCAGTCTCCTGGAGTTGGTAGACTCTATCCCAGTCTCTCTCTCCTGGAGTTGGTAGACTCTATCCCAGTCTCTCTCCGGGAGTTGGTAGACTCTATCCCAGTCTCTCTCTCTCCGGGAGTTGGTAGACTCTATCCCAGTCTCTCTCCTGGAGTTGGTAGACTCTATCCCAGTCTCTCTCCTGGAGTTGGTAGACTCTATCCCAGTCTCTCTCTCCTGGAGTTGGTAGACTCTATCCCAGTCTCTCTCTCCGGGAGTTGGTAGACTCTATCCCAGTCTCTCTCCTGGAGTTGGTCGACTCTATCCCAGTCTCTCTCCTGGAGTTGGTAGACTCTATCCCAGTCTCTCTCTCCTGGAGTTGGTAGACTCTATCCCAGTCTCTCTCCTGGAGTTGGTAGACTCTATCCCAGTCTCTCTCTCCTGGAGTTGGTAGACTCTATCCCAGTCTCTCTCCTCGAGTTGGTAGACTCTATCCCAGCCTCTCTCCTGGAGTTGGTAGACTCTATCCCAGTCTCTCTCCTGGAGTTGGTGGACTCTATCCCAGTCTCTCTCCTGGAGTTGGTAGACTCTATCCCAGTCTCTCTCCGGGAGTTGGTAGACTCTATCCCAGGCTCTCTCTCTCCAGGAGTTGGTAGACTCTATCCCAGTCTCTCTCCTGGAGTTGGTTGACTCTATCCCAGTCTCTCTCTCCTGGAGTTGGTAGACTCTATCCCAGTCTCTCTCTCCGGGAGTTGGTAGACTCTATCCCAGTCTCTCTCCTGGAGTTGCTAGACTCTATCCCAGTCTCTCTCCTGGAGTTGGTAGACTCTATCCCAGTCTCTCTCTCCTGGAGTTGGTAGACTCTATCCCAGTCTCTCTCCTGGAGTTGGTAGACTCTATCCCAGTCTCTCTCCTGGAGTTGGTAGACTCTATCCCAGTCTCTCTCTGGGAGTTGGTAGACTCTATCCCAGTCTCTCTCCTGGAGTTGGTAGACTCTATCCCAGTCTCTCTCTCCGGGAGTTGGTAGATTCTATCCCAGTCTCTCTCCGGGAGTTGGTAGACTCTATCCCAGACTCTCTCCTGGAGTTGGTAGACTCTATCCCAGTCTCTCTCTCCGGGAGTTGGTAGACTCTATCCCAGTCTCTCTCCGGGAGTTGGTAGACTCTATCCCAGTCTCTCTCCTGGAGTTGGGAGACTCTATCCCAGTCTCTCTCCGGGAGTTGGTAGACTCTATCCCAGTCTCTCTCTCCTGGAGTTGGTAGACTCTATCCCAGTCTCTCTCCTGGAGTTGGTAGACTCTATCCCAGTCTCTCTCCTGGAGTTGGTAGACTCTATCCCAGTCTCTCTCCGGGAGTTGGTAGAATCTATCCCAGTCTCTCTCCGGGAGTTGGTAGACTCTATCCCAGTCTCTCTCCGGGAGTTGGTAGACCCTATCCCAGTCTCCCTCCTGGAGTTGGTAGACTCTATCCCAGTCTCCTGGAGTTGGTAGACTCTATCCCAGTCTCTCTCTCCTGGAGTTGGTAGACTCTATCCCAGTCTCTCTCCGGGAGTTGGTAGACTCTATCCCAGTCTCTCTCTCTCCAGGAGTTGGTAGACTCTATCCCAGTCTCTCTCCTGGAGTTGGTAGACTCTATCCCAGTCTCTCTCCTGGAGTTGGTAGACTCTATCCCAGTCTCTCTCTCCTGGAGTTGGTAGACTCTATCCCAGTCTCTCTCTCCGGGAGTTGGTAGACTCTATCCCAGTCTCTCTCCTGGAGTTGGTCGACTCTATCCCAGTCTCTCTCCTGGAGTTGGTAGACTCTATCCCAGTCTCTCTCTCCTGGAGTTGGTAGACTCTATCCCAGTCTCTCTCCTGGAGTTGGTAGACTCTATCCCAGTCTCTCTCTCCTGGAGTTGGTAGACTCTATCCCAGTCTCTCTCCTCGAGTTGGTAGACTCGATCCCAGCCTCTCTCCTGGAGTTGGTAGACTCTATCCCAGTCTCTCTCCTGGAGTTGGTGGACTCTATCCCAGTCTCTCTCCTGGAGTTGGTGGACTCTATCCCAGTCTCTCTCCTGGAGTTGGTAGACTCTATCCCAGGCTCTCTCTCTCTCCAGGAGTTGGTAGACTCTATCCCAGTCTCTCTCCTGGAGTTGGTAGACTCTATCCCAGTCTCTCTCTCCTGGAGTTGGTAGACTCTATCCCAGTCTCTCTCTCCGGGAGTTGGTAGACTCTATCCCAGTCTCTCTCCTGGAGTTGCTAGACTCTATCCCAGTCTCTCTCCTGGAGTTGGTAGACTCTATCCCAGTCTCTCTCCTGGAGTTGGTAGACTCTATCCCAGTCTCTCTCTCCGGGAGTTGGTAGACTCTATCCCAGTCTCTCTCTCCTGGAGTTGGTAGACTCTATCCCAGTCTCTCTCCGGGGGTTGGTAGACTCTATCCCAGTCTCTCTCCTGGAGTTGGTAGACTCTATCCCAGTCTCTCTCTCCTGGAGTTGGTAGACTCTATCCCAGTCTCTCTCCGGGAGTTGGTAGACTCTATCCCAGTCTCTCTCCGGGAGTTGGTAGACCCTATCCCAGTCTCTCTCCTGGAGTTGGTAGACTCTATCCCAGTCTCTCTCCTGGAGTTGGTAGACTCTATCCCAGTCTCTCTCCTGGAGTTGGTAGACTCTATCCCAGTCTCTCTCTCCGGGAGTTGGTAGACTCTATCCCAGTCTCTCTCTCCGGGAGTTGGTAGACTCTATCCCAGTCTCTCTCCTGGAGTTGGTAGACTCTATCCCAGTCTCTCTCCTGGAGTTGGTAGACTCTATCCCAGTCTCTCTCCTGGAGTTGGTAGACTCTATCCCAGTCTCTCTCCTGGAGTTGGTAGACTCTATCCCAGTCTCTCTCTCCTGGAGTTGGTAGACTTTTTCCCAGTCTCTCTCCTGGAGTTGGTAGACTCTATCCCAGTCTCACTCCTGGAGTTGGTAGACTCTATCCCAGTCTCTCTCTCCTGGAGTTGGTAGACTCTATCCCAGTCTCTCTCCGGGAGTTGGTAGACTCTATCCCAGTCTCTCTCCGGGAGTTGGTAGACTCTATCCCAGTCTCTCTCCGGGAGTTGGTAGACTCTATCACAGTCTCTCTCTCCGGGAGTTGGTAGACTCTATCCCAGTCTCTCTCTCCTGGAGTTGGTAGACTCTCTCCCAGTCTCTCTCTCCTGGAGTTGGTAGACTCTATCCCAGTCTCTCTCCTGGAGTTGGTAGACTCTATCCCAGTCTCTCTCCTGGAGTTGGTAGACTCTATCCCAGTCTCTCTCCTGGAGTTGGTAGACTCTATCCCAGTCTCTCTCCTGGAGTTCGTAGACTCTATCCCAGTCTCTCTCTCCTGGAGTTGGTAGGCTCTATCCCAGTCTCTCCCCTGGAGTTGGTAGACTCTATCCCAGTCTCTCTCTCCTGGAGTTGGTAGACTCTATCCCAGTCTCTCTCCTGGAGTTGGTAGACTCTATCCCAGTCTCTCTCTCCGGGAGTTGGTAGACTCTATCCCAGTCTCTCTCTCCCGGAGTTGGTAGACTCTATCCCAGTCTCTCTCCTGGAGTTGGGAGACTCTATCCCAGTCTCTCTCTCCTGGAGTTGGTAGACTCTATCCCAGTCTCTCTCTCCTGGAGTTGGTAGATTCTATCCCAGTCTCTCTCCTGGAGTTGGTAGACTCTATCCCAGTCTCTCTCTCCGGGAGTTGTTAGACTGCATCCCAGTCTCTCTCCTGGAGTTGGTAGACTCTATCCCAGTCTCTCTCCGGGAGTTGGTAGACTCTATCCCAGACTCTCTCCTGGAGTTGGTAGACTCTATCCCAGTCTCTCTCTCCGGGAGTTGGTAGACTCTATCCCAGTCTCTCTCCGGGAGTTGGTAGACTCTATCCCAGTCTCTCTCCTGGAGTTGGGAGACTCTATCCCAGTCTCTCTCCGGGAGTTGGTAGACTCTATCCCAGTCTCTCTCTCCTGGAGTTGGTAGACTCTATCCCAGTCTCTCTCCTGGAGTTGGTAGACTCTATCCCAGTCTCTCTCCTGGAGTTGGTAGACTCTATCCCAGTCTCTCTCCGGGAGTTGGTAGATTCTATCCCAGTCTCTCTCCGGGAGTTGGTAGACTCTATCCCAGTCTCTCTCCGGGAGTTGGTAGACCCTATCCCAGTCTCCCTCCTGGAGTTGGTAGACTCTATCCCAGTCTCCTGGAGTTGGTAGACTCTATCCCAGTCTCTCTCTCCTGGAGTTGGTAGACTCTATCCCAGTCTCTCTCCGGGAGTTGGTAGACTCTATCCCAGTCTCTCTCTCTCCGGGAGTTGGTAGACTCTATCCCAGTCTCTCTCCTGGAGTTGGTAGACTCTATCCCAGTCTCTCTCCTGGAGTTGGTAGACTCTATCCCAGTCTCTCTCTCCTGGAGTTGGTAGACTCTATCCCAGTCTCTCTCTCCGGGAGTTGGTAGACTCTATCCCAGTCTCTCTCCTGGAGTTGGTCGACTCTATCCCAGTCTCTCTCCTGGAGTTGGTAGACTCTATCCCAGTCTCTCTCTCCTGGAGTTGGTAGACTCTATCCCAGTCTCTCTCCTGGAGTTGGTAGACTCTATCCCAGTCTCTCTCTCCTGGAGTTGGTAGACTCTATCCCAGTCTCTCTCCTCGAGTTGGTAGACTCTATCCCAGCCTCTCTCCTGGAGATGGTAGACTCTATCCCAGTCTCTCTCCTGGAGTTGGTGGACTCTATCCCAGTCTCTCTCCTGGAGTTGGTAGACTCTATCCCAGTCTCTCTCCGGGAGTTGGTAGACTCTATCCCAGGCTCTCTCTCTCCAGGAGTTGGTAGACTCTATCCCAGTCTCTCTCCTGGAGTTGGTAGACTCTATCCCAGTCTCTCTCTCCTGGAGTTGGTAGACTCTATCCCAGTCTCTCTCTCCGGGAGTTGGTAGACTCTATCCCAGTCTCTCTCCTGGAGTTGCTAGACTCTATCCCAGTCTCTCTCCTGGAGTTGGTAGACTCTATCCCAGTCTCTCTCTCCTGGAGTTGGTAGACTCTATCCCAGTCTCTCTCCTGGAGTTGGTAGACTCTATCCCAGTCTCTCTCCTGGAGTTGGTAGACTCTATCCCAGTCTCTCTCTGGGAGTTGGTAGACTCTATCCCAGTCTCTCTCCTGGAGTTGGTAGACTCTATCCCAGTCTCTCTCTCCGGGAGTTGGTAGATTCTATCCCAGTCTCTCTCCGGGAGTTGGTAGACTCTATCCCAGACTCTCTCCTGGAGTTGGTAGACTCTATCCCAGTCTCTCTCTCCGGGAGTTGGTAGACTCTATCCCAGTCTCTCTCCGGGAGTTGGTAGACTCTATCCCAGTCTCTCTCCTGGAGTTGGGAGACTCTATCCCAGTCTCTCTCCGGGAGTTGGTAGACTCTATCCCAGTCTCTCTCTCCTGGAGTTGGTAGACTCTATCCCAGTCTCTCTCCTGGAGTTGGTAGACTCTATCCCAGTCTCTCTCCTGGAGTTGGTAGACTCTATCCCAGTCTCTCTCCGGGAGTTGGTAGAATCTATCCCAGTCTCTCTCCGGGAGTTGGTAGACTCTATCCCAGTCTCTCTCCGGGAGTTGGTAGACCCTATCCCAGTCTCCCTCCTGGAGTTGGTAGACTCTATCCCAGTCTCCTGGAGTTGGTAGACTCTATCCCAGTCTCTCTCTCCTGGAGTTGGTAGACTCTATCCCAGTCTCTCTCCGGGAGTTGGTAGACTCTATCCCAGTCTCTCTCTCTCCGGGAGTTGGTAGACTCTATCCCAGTCTCTCTCCTGGAGTTGGTAGACTCTATCCCAGTCTCTCTCCTGGAGTTGGTAGACTCTATCCCAGTCTCTCTCTCCTGGAGTTGGTAGACTCTATCCCAGTCTCTCTCTCCGGGAGTTGGTAGACTCTATCCCAGTCTCTCTCCTGGAGTTGGTCGACTCTATCCCAGTCTCTCTCCTGGAGTTGGTAGACTCTATCCCAGTCTCTCTCTCCTGGAGTTGGTAGACTCTATCCCAGTCTCTCTCCTGGAGTTGGTAGACTCTATCCCAGTCTCTCTCTCCTGGAGTTGGTAGACTCTATCCCAGTCTCTCTCCTCGAGTTGGTAGACTCTATCCCAGCCTCTCTCCTGGAGTTGGTAGACTCTATCCCAGTCTCTCTCCTGGAGTTGGTGGACTCTATCCCAGTCTCTCTCCTGGAGTTGGTAGACTCTATCCCAGTCTCTCTCCGGGAGTTGGTAGACTCTATCCCAGGCTCTCTCTCTCCAGGAGTTGGTAGACTCTATCCCAGTCTCTCTCCTGGAGTTGGTAGACTCTATCCCAGTCTCTCTCTCCTGGAGTTGGTAGACTCTATCCCAGTCTCTCTCTCCGGGAGTTGGTAGACTCTATCCCAGTCTCTCTCCTGGAGTTGCTAGACTCTATCCCAGTCTCTCTCCTGGAGTTGGTAGACTCTATCCCAGTCTCTCTCCTGGAGTTGGTAGACTCTATCCCAGTCTCTCTCTGGGAGTTGGTAGACTCTATCCCAGTCTCTCTCCTGGAGTTGGTAGACTCTATCCCAGTCTCTCTCTCCGGGAGTTGGTAGATTCTATCCCAGTCTCTCTCCGGGAGTTGGTAGACTCTATCCCAGACTCTCTCCTGGAGTTGGTAGACTCTATCCCAGTCTCTCTCTCCGGGAGTTGGTAGACTCTATCCCAGTCTCTCTCCGGGAGTTGGTAGACTCTATCCCAGTCTCTCTCCTGGAGTTGGGAGACTCTATCCCAGTCTCTCTCCGGGAGTTGGTAGACTCTATCCCAGTCTCTCTCTCCTGGAGTTGGTAGACTCTATCCCAGTCTCTCTCCTGGAGTTGGTAGACTCTATCCCAGTCTCTCTCCTGGAGTTGGTAGACTCTATCCCAGTCTCTCTCCGGGAGTTGGTAGAATCTATCCCAGTCTCTCTCCGGGAGTTGGTAGACTCTATCCCAGTCTCTCTCCGGGAGTTGGTAGACCCTATCCCAGTCTCCCTCCTGGAGTTGGTAGACTCTATCCCAGTCTCCTGGAGTTGGTAGACTCTATCCCAGTCTCTCTCTCCTGGAGTTGGTAGACTCTATCCCAGTCTCTCTCCGGGAGTTGGTAGACTCTATCCCAGTCTCTCTCTCTCCGGGAGTTGGTAGACTCTATCCCAGTCTCTCTCCTGGAGTTGGTAGACTCTATCCCAGTCTCTCTCCTGGAGTTGGTAGACTCTATCCCAGTCTCTCTCTCCTGGAGTTGGTAGACTCTATCCCAGTCTCTCTCTCCGGGAGTTGGTAGACTCTATCCCAGTCTCTCTCCTGGAGTTGGTCGACTCTATCCCAGTCTCTCTCCTGGAGTTGGTAGACTCTATCCCAGTCTCTCTCTCCTGGAGTTGGTAGACTCTATCCCAGTCTCTCTCCTGGAGTTGGTAGACTCTATCCCAGTCTCTCTCTCCTGGAGTTGGTAGACTCTATCCCAGTCTCTCTCCTCGAGTTGGTAGACTCTATCCCAGCCTCTCTCCTGGAGTTGGTAGACTCTATCCCAGTCTCTCTCCTGGAGTTGGTGGACTCTATCCCAGTCTCTCTCCTGGAGTTGGTAGACTCTATCCCAGTCTCTCTCCGGGAGTTGGTAGACTCTATCCCAGGCTCTCTCTCTCCAGGAGTTGGTAGACTCTATCCCAGTCTCTCTCCTGGAGTTGGTAGACTCTATCCCAGTCTCTCTCTCCTGGAGTTGGTAGACTCTATCCCAGTCTCTCTCTCCGGGAGTTGGTAGACTCTATCCCAGTCTCTCTCCTGGAGTTGCTAGACTCTATCCCAGTCTCTCTCCTGGAGTTGGTAGACTCTATCCCAGTCTCTCTCCTGGAGTTGGTAGACTCTATCCCAGTCTCTCTCTCCGGGAGTTGGTAGACTCTATCCCAGTCTCTCTCTCCTGGAGTTGGTAGACTCTATCCCAGTCTCTCTCCGGGGGTTGGTAGACTCTATCCCAGTCTCTCTCCTGGAGTTGGTAGACTCTATCCCAGTCTCTCTCTCCTGGAGTTGCTAGACTCTATCCCAGTCTCTCTCCGGGAGTTGGTAGACTCTATCCCAGTCTCTCTCCGGGAGTTGGTAGACACTATCCCAGTCTCTCTCCTGGAGTTGGTAGACTCTATCCCAGTCTCTCTCCTGGAGTTGGTAGACTCTATCCCAGTCTCTCTCCTGGAGTTGGTAGACTCTATCCCAGTCTCTCTCTCCGGGAGTTGGTAGACTCTATCCCAGTCTCTCTCTCCGGGAGTTGGTAGACTCTATCCCAGTCTCTCTCCTGGAGTTGGTAGACTCTATCCCAGTCTCTCTCCTGGAGTTGGTAGACTCTATCCCAGTCTCTCTCCTGGAGTTGGTAGACTCTATCCCAGTCTCTCTCCTGGAGTTGGTAGACTCTATCCCAGTCTCTCTCTCCTGGAGTTGGTAGACTCTATCCCAGTCTCTCTCCTGGAGTTGGTAGACTCTATCCCAGTCTCACTCCTGGAGTTGGTAGACTCTATCCCAGTCTCTCTCTCCTGGAGTTGGTAGACTCTATCCCAGTCTCTCTCCGGGAGTTGGTAGACTCTATCCCAGTCTCTCTCTCCTGGAGTTGGTAGACTCTCTCCCAGTCTCTCTCTCCTGGAGTTGGTAGACTCTATCCCAGTCTCTCTCCTGGAGTTGGTAGACTCTATCCCAGTCTCTCTCCTGGAGTTGGTAGACTCTATCCCAGTCTCTCTCCTGGAGTTGGTAGACTCTATCCCAGTCTCTCTCCTGGAGTTCGTAGACTCTATCCCAGTCTCTCTCTCCTGGAGTTGGTAGACTCTATCCCAGTCTCTCCCCTGGAGTTGGTAGACTCTATCCCAGTCTCTCTCTCCTGGAGTTGGTAGACTCTATCCCAGTCTCTCTCCTGGAGTTGGTAGACTCTATCCCAGTCTCTCTCTCCGGGAGTTGGTAGACTCTATCCCAGTCTCTCTCTCCCGGAGTTGGTAGACTCTATCCCAGTCTCTCTCCTGGAGTTGGGAGGCTCTATCCCAGTCTCTCTCTCCTGGAGTTGGTAGACTCTATCCCAGTCTCTCTCTCCTGGAGTTGGTAGACTCTATCCCAGTCTCTCTCCTGGAGTTGGTAGACTCTATCCCAGTCTCTCTCTCCGGGAGTTGTTAGACTGCATTCCAGTCTCTCTCCTGGAGTTGGTAGACTCTATCCCAGTCTCTCTCGCCGGGAGTTGGTAGACTCTATCCCAGTCTCTCTCTCTCCTGGAGTTGGTAGACTCTATCCCAGTCTCTCTCTCCTGGAGTTGGTAGACTCTATCCCAGTCTCTCTCTCTCCGGGAGTTGGTAGACTCTATCCCAGTCTCTCTCTCTCCGTGAGTTGGTAGACTCTATCCCAGTCTCTCTCTCCGGGAGTTGGTAGACTCTATCCCAGTCTCTCTCTCCTGGAGTTGGTAGACTCTATCCCAGTCTCTCTCCTGGAGTTGGTAGACTCTATCCCAGTCTCTCTCTCTGGGAGTTGGTAGACTCTATCCCAGTCTCTCTCTCTCCTGGAGTTGGTAGACTCTATCCCAGTCTCTCTCCTGGAGTTGGTGGACTCTATCCCAGTCTCTCTCTCCTGGAGTTGGTAGACTCTATCCCAGTCTCTCTCCGGGAGTTGGTAGACTCTATCCCAGTCTCTCTCCTGGAGTTGGTAGATTCTATCCCAGTTTCTCTCCTGGAGTTGGTAGACTCTATCCCAGTCTCTCTCTCCTGGAGTTGGTAGACTCTATCCCAGTCTCTCTCTCCTGGAGTTGGTAGACTCTATCCCAGTCTCTCTCCTGGAGTTGGTAGACTCTATCCCAGTCTCTCTCCTGGAGTTGGTAGACTCTATCCCAGTCTCTCTCCGGGAGTTGGTAGACTCTATCCCAGTCTCTCTCCGGGTGTTGGTAGACTCTATCCCAGTCTCTCTCTCCGGGAGTTGGTAGACTCTATCCCAGTCTCTCTCCTGGAGTTGGTAGACTCTATCCCAGTCTCTCTCTCCGGGAGTTGGTAGACTCTATCCCAGTCTCTCTCTCCTGGAGTTGGTAGACTCTATCCCAGTCTCTCTCTCCGGGAGTTGGTAGACTCTATCCCAGTCTCTCTCTCCTGGAGTTGGTAGACTCTATCCCAGTCTCTCTCCGGGAGTTGGTAGACTCTATCCCAGTCTTTCTCTCCTAGAGTTGGTAGACTCTATCCCAGTCTCTCTGCTGGAGTTGGTAGACTCTATCCCAGTCTCTCTCCGGGAGTTGGTAGACCCTATCCCAGTCTCTCTCCTGGAGTTGGCAGACTCTATCCCAGTCTCTCTCCGGGAGTTGGTAGACTCTATCCCAGTCTCTCTCTCCTGGCGTTGGTAGACTCTATCCCAGTCTCTCTCTCCTGGAGTTGGTAGACTCTATCCCAGTCTCTCTCCGGGAGTTGGTAGACTCTATCCCAGTCTCTCTCCTGGAGTTGGTAGACTCTATCCCAGTCTCTCTCCTGGAGTTGGTAGACTCTATCCCAGTCTCTCTCCTGGAGTTGGTAGACTCTATCCCAGTCTCTCTCTCTCCTGGAGTTGGTAGACTCTATCCCAGTCTCTCTCCGGGAGTTGGTAGACTCTATCCCAGTCTCTCTCTCCGGGAGTTGGTAGACTCTATCCCAGTCTCTCTCCTGGAGTTGGTAGACTCTATCCCAGTCTCTCTCTCCTGGAGTTGGTAGACTCTATCCCAGTCTCTCTCCTGGAGTTGGTAGACTCTATCCCAGTCTCTCTCTCCTGGAGTTGGTAGACTCTATCCCAGTCTCTCTCCTGGAGTTGGTACACTCTATCCCAGTCTCTCTCTCCTGGAGTTGGTAGACTCTATCCCAGTCTCTCTCTCCTGGAGTTTGTAGACTCTATCCCAGTCTCTCTCCTGGAGTTGGTAGACTCTATCCCACTCTCTCTCCGGGAGTTGGTAGACTCTATCCCACTCTCTCTCCGGGAGTTGGTAGACTCTATCCCAGTCTCTCTCTCTGGGAGTTGGTAGACTCTATCCCAGTCTCTCTCCTGGAGTTGGTAGACTCTATCCCAGTCTCTCTCTCCTGGAGTTGGTAGACTCTATCCCAGTCTCTCTCCTGGAGTTGGTAGACTCTATCCCAGTCTCTCTCCGGGAGTTGGTAGACCCTATCCCAGTCTCTCTCCTGGAGTTGGTAGACTCTATCCCAGTCTCTCTCCGGGAGTTGGTAGGCTCTATCCCAGTCTCTCTCTCCGGGAGTTGGTAGACTCTATCCCAGTCTCTCTCTCCTGGAGTTGGTAGACTCTATCCCAGTCTCTCTCCGGGAGTTGGTAGACTCTATCCCAGTCTCTCTCCTGGAGTTGGTAGACTCTATCCCAGTCTCTCTCCTGGAGTTGGTAGACTCTATCCCAGTCTCTCTCCTGGAGTTGGTAGACTCTATCCCAGTCTCTCTCCGGGAGTTGGTAGACTCTATCCCAGTCTCTCTCCTGGAGTTGGTAGACTCTATCCCAGTCTCTCTCTCCTGGAGTTGGTAGACTCTATCCCAGTCTCTCTCCGGGAGTTGGTAGACTCTATCCCAGTCTCTCTCCTGGAGTTGGTAGACTCTATCCCAGTCTCTCTCCTGGAGTTGGTAGACTCTATCCCAGTCTCTCTCTCCTGGAGTTGGGAGACTCTATCCCAGTCTCTCTCCTGGAGTTGGTAGACTCTATCCCAGTCTCTCTCCGGGAGTTGGTAGACTCTATCCCAGTCTCTCTCTCCTGGAGTTGGTAGACTCTATCCCAGTCTCTCTCTCCTGGAGTTGGTAGACTCTATCCCAGTCTCTCTCTCCGGGAGTTGGTAGACCCTATCCCAGTCTCTCTCCTGGAGTTGGTAGACTCTATCCCAGTCTCTCTCCTGGAGTTGGTAGACTCTATCCCAGTCTCTCTCTCCGGGAGTTGGTAGACTCTATCCCAGTCTCTCTCCTGGAGTTGGTAGACTCTATCCCAGTCTCTCTCCGGGAGTTGGGAGACTCTATCCCAGTCTCTCTCCTGGAGTTGGTAGACTCTATCCCAGTCTCTCTCTGGGAGTTGGTCGACTCTATCCCAGTCTCTCTCCTGGAGTTGGTAGACTCTATCCCAGTCTCACTCCTGGAGTTGGTAGACTCTATCCCAGTCTCTCTCCGGGAGTTGGTAGACTCTATCCCAGTCTCTCTCTCCGGGAGTTGGTAGACTCTATCCCAGTCTCTCTCCTGGAGTTGGTAGACTCTATCCCAGTCTCTCTCCTGGAGTTGGTAGATTCTATCCCAGTTTCTCTCCTGGAGTTGGTAGACTCTATCCCAGTCTCTCTCTCCTGGAGTTGGTAGACTCTATCCCAGTCTCTCTCTCCTGGAGTTGGTAGACTCTATCCCAGTCTCTCTCCTGGAGTTGGTAGACTCTATCCCAGTCTCTCTCCTGGAGTTGGTAGACTCTATCCCAGTCTCTCTCCGGGAGTTGGTAGACTCTATCCCAGTCTCTCTCCGGGTGTTGGTAGACTCTATCCCAGTCTCTCTCTCCGGGAGTTGGTAGACTCTATCCCAGTCTCTCTCCTGGAGTTGGTAGACTCTATCCCAGTCTCTCTCTCCGGGAGTTGGTAGACTCTATCCCAGTCTCTCTCTCCTGGAGTTGGTAGACTCTATCCCAGTCTCTCTCTCCGGGAGTTGGTAGACTCTATCCCAGTCTCTCTCTCCTGGAGTTGGTAGACTCTATCCCAGTCTCTCTCCGGAAGTTGGTAGACTCTATCCCAGTCTCTCTCTCCTAGAGTTGGTAGACTCTATCCCAGTCTCTCTGCTGGAGTTGGTAGACTCTATCCCAGTCTCTCTCCGGGAGTTGGTAGACTCTATCCCAGTCTCTCTCCGGGAGTTGGTAGACCCTATCCCAGTCTCTCTCCTGGAGTTGGCAGACTCTATCCCAGTCTCTCTCCGGGAGTTGGTAGACTCTATCCCAGTCTCTCTCTCCGGGCGTTGGTAGACTCTATCCCAGTCTCTCTCTCCTGGAGTTGGTAGACTCTATCCCAGTCTCTCTCCGGGAGTTGGTAGACTCTATCCCAGTCTCTCTCCTGGAGTTGGTAGACTCTATCCCAGTCTCTCTCCTGGAGTTGGTAGACTCTATCCCAGTCTCTCTCCTGGAGTTGGTAGACTCTATCCCAGTCTCTCTCTCTCCTGGAGTTGGTAGACTCTATCCCAGTCTCTCTCCGGGAGTTGGTAGACTCTATCCCAGTCTCTCTCTCCGGGAGCTGGTAGACTCTATCCCAGTCTCTCTCCTGGAGTTGGTAGACTCTATCCCAGTCTCTCTCTCCTGGAGTTGGTAGACTCTATCCCAGTCTCTCTCCTGGAGTTGGTAGACTCTATCCCAGTCTCTCTCCTGGAGTTGGTAGACTCTATCCCAGTCTCTCTCTCCTGGAGTTGGTAGACTCTATCCCAGTCTCTCTCTCCTGGAGTTGGTAGACTCTATCCCAGTCTCTCTCCTGGAGTTGGTACACTCTATCCCAGTCTCTCTCTCCTGGAGTTGGTAGACTCTATCCCAGTCTCTCTCTCCTGGAGTTTGTAGACTCTATCCCAGTCTCTCTCCTGGAGTTGGTAGACTCTATCCCAGTCTCTCTCCGGGAGTTGGTAGACTCTATCCCACTCTCTCTCCGGGAGTTGGTAGACTCTATCCCAGTCTCTCTCTCTGGGAGTTGGTAGACTCTATCCCAGTCTCTCTCCTGGAGTTGGTAGACTCTATCCCAGTCTCTCTCTCCTGGAGTTGGTAGACTCTATCCCAGTCTCTCTCCTGGAGTTGGTAGACTCTATCCCAGTCTCTCTCCGGGAGTTGGTAGACCCTATCCCAGTCTCTCTCCTGGAGTTGGTAGACTCTATCCCAGTCTCTCTCCGGGAGTTGGTAGACTCTATCCCAGTCTCTCTCTCCGGGAGTTGGTAGACTCTATCCCAGTCTCTCCCTCCTGGAGTTGGTAGACTCTATCCCAGTCTCTCTCCGGGAGTTGGTAGACTCTATCCCAGTCTCTCTCCTGGAGTTGGTAGACTCTATCCCAGTCTCTCTCCTGGAGTTGGTAGACTCTATCCCAGTCTCTCTCCTGGAGTTGGTAGACTCTATCCCAGTCTCTCCCTCTCCTGGAGTTGGTAGACTCTATCCCAGTCTCTCTCCGGGAGTTGGTAGACTCTATCCCAGTCTCTCTCTCCGGGAGTTGGTAGACTCTATCCCAGTCTCTCTCCTGGAGTTGGTAGACTCTATCCCAGTCTCTCTCCTGGAGTTGGTAGACTCTATCCCAGTCTCTCTCTCTCCTGGAGTTGGTAGACTCTATCCCAGTCTCTCTCCGGGAGTTGGTAGACTCTATCCCAGTCTCTCTCCTGGAGTTGGTAGACTCTATCCCAGTCTCTCTCCTGGAGTTGGTAGACTCTATCCCAGTCTCTCTCTCCTGGAGTTGGTAGACTCTATCCCAGTCTCTCTCCTGGAGTTGGTAGACTCTATCCCAGTCTCTCTCCGGGAGTTGGTAGACTCTATCCCAGTCTCTCTCCGGGAGTTGGTAGACTCTATCCCAGTCTCTCTCTCCTGGAGTTGGTAGACTCTATCCCAGTCTCTCTCTCCTGGAGTTGGTAGACTCTATCCCAGTCTCTCTCTCCGGGAGTTGGTAGACCCTATCCCAGTCTCTCTCCTGGAGTTGGTAGACTCTATCCCAGTCTCTCTCCTGGAGTTGGTAGACCCTATCCCAGTCTCTCTCTCCTGGAGTTGGTAGACTCTATCCCAGTCTCTCTCTCCGGGAGTTGGTAGACCCTATCCCAGTCTCTCTCCTAGAGTTGGTAGACTCTATCCCAGTCTCTCTCCTGGAGTTGGTAGACTCTATCCCAGTCTCTCTCTCCGGGAGTTGGTAGACTCTATCCCAGTCTCTCTCCTGGAGTTGGTAGACTCTATCCCAGTCTCTCTCCGGGAGTTGGTAGACTCTATCCCAGTCTCTCTCCTGGAGTTGGTAGACTCTATCCCAGTCTCACTCCTGGAGTTGGTAGACTCTATCCCAGTCTCTCTCCGGGAGTTGGTAGACTCTATCCCAGTCTCTCTCTCCGGGAGTTGGTAGACTCTATCCCAGTCTCTCTCCTGGAGTTGGTAGACTCTATCCCAGTCTCTCTCCTGGAGTTGGTAGACTCTATCCCAGTCTCTCTCCTGGAGTTGGTAGACTCTATCCCAGTCTCTCTCCTGGAGTTGGTAGACTCTATCCCAGTCTCTCTCCTGGAGTTGGTAGACTCTATCCCAGTCTCTCTCCTGGAGTTGGTAGACTCTATCCCAGTCTCTCTCTCCTGGAGTTGGTAGACTCTATCCCAGTCTCTCTCCTGGAGTTGGTCGACTCTATCCCAGTCTCTCTCCTGGAGTTGGTAGACTCTATCCCAGTCTCTCTCTCCTGGAGTTGGTAGACTCTATCCCAGTCTCTCTCCTGGAGTTGGTAGACTCTATCCCAGTCTCTCTCCGGGAGTTGGTAGACTCTATCCCAGTCTCTCTCCTGGAGTTGGTAGACTCTATCCCAGTCTCTCTCTCCGGGAGTTGGTAGACTCTATCCCAGTCTCTCTCTCCTGGAGTTGGTAGACTCTATCCCAGTCTCTCTCCTGGAGTTGGTAGACTCTATCCCAGTCTCTCTCCTGGAGTTGGTAGACTCTATCCCAGTCTCTCTCTCCTGGAGTTGGTAGACTCTATCCCAGTCTCTCTCCGGGAGTTGGTAGACTCTATCCCAGTCTCTCTCCTGGAGTTGGTAGACTCTATCCCAGTCTCTCTCCTGGAGTTGGTAGACTCTATCCCAGTCTCTCTCTCCTGGAGTTGGGAGACTCTATCCCAGTCTCTCTCCTGGAGTTGGTCGACTCTATCCCAGTCTCTCTCCGGGAGTTGGTAGACTCTATCCCAGTCTCTCTCTCCTGGAGTTGGTAGACTCTATCCCAGTCTCTCTCTCCTGGAGTTGGTAGACTCTATCCCAGTCTCTCTCTCCGGGAGTTGGTAGACCCTATCCCAGTCTCTCTCCTGGAGTTGGTAGACTCTATCCCAGTCTCTCTCCTGGAGTTGGTAGACTCTATCCCAGTCTCTCTCTCCGGGAGTTGGTAGACTCTATCCCAGTCTCTCTCCTGGAGTTGGTAGACTCTATCCCAGTCTCTCTCTGGGAGTTGGTCGACTCTATCCCAGTCTCTCTCCTGGAGTTGGTAGACTCTATCCCAGTCTCACTCCTGGAGTTGGTAGACTCTATCCCAGTCTCTCTCCGGGAGTTGGTAGACTCTATCCCAGTCTCTCTCTCCGGGAGTTGGTAGACTCTATCCCAGTCTCTCTCCTGGAGTTGGTAGACTCTATCCCAGTCTCTCTCCTGGAGTTGGTAGACTCTATCCCGGAGTTGGTAGACTCATAGAAACATAGAAACATAGAGATAGGAACAGGAGTAGGCCATTCGGCCCTTCGAGCCTGCTCCGCCATTCAATGAGATCATGGCTGATCTTCGTCTGAGATCATAGCTGATCTTACCAGTTCAGTACCCCGTCCCCGCCTTTTCTCCGTAACCCTTAATCCCCTTAGCCTTCAGAAATATATCCAATTCTCTCTTGAAAATATTTATTGAATTAGCCTTCACAGCCCTCTGTGGCAGGGAATTCCACAGGCTCACCACTCTTTGAGTGAAGAAATTCTTCCTCATCTCTGTTTTAAATGATTTGCCCGCTATTTTTAGACTGTGGCCCCTGGTTCTGTGCTCCCCTGCCATTGGAAACATTCTCTCTGAATTCAGCCTGTCCAGGCCTGCCATAATTTTATATGTTTCGATGAGATCCCCTCTCAATCTTCTAAACTCCAGTGAGTACAAGCCCAAACTATTCAATCTCTCCTCGTAGGTCATTCCCGCCATTCCAGGTATCAGCCTGGTGAATCGCCGCTGCACTCTTTCCATGGCAAGAACATCCTTCCGCAGATGGGGCGACCAAAACTGTACACAATACTCCAGATGCGGTCTCACCAGCACCTTGTACAGCTGTAGTAAGGTATCCCTATTCCTATACTCGAACCCCCTTGATATGAAGGCCAACATACCATTTGCCTTCTTAATCGCCTGTTGCACCTGCATGCTCTCCTTCAGTGACTGGTGTACAAGAACACCCAGGTCCCTCTGCACTTCCCCATCTCCCAATCTATTGCCATTTAGATAATAATCC
>NW_028226625.1:0-30701 GCF_052327205.1 Somniosus microcephalus
GAGAGCGTGAGAGAGTGTGAGAGAGTGCGTGAGAGAGTGCGTGAGAGAGTGCGTGAGAGAGAGTGCGTGAGAGAGCGTGAGAGAGAGCGTGAGAGAGAGCGTGAGAGAGTGCGTGAGAGAGTGCGTGAGAGAGTGTGAGAGAGTGCGTGAGAGTGCGTGAGAGAGAGCGTGAGAGAGAGCGTGAGAGAGAGCGTGAGAGAGTGCGTGAGAGAGTGCGTGAGAGAGAGTGAGAGAGAGCGTGAGAGAGTGCGTGAGAGAGAGCGTGAGAGAGTGCGTGAGAGAGAGCGTGAGAGAGTGCGTGAGAGAGAGCGTGAGAGAGTGCGTGAGAGAGAGCGTGAGAGAGTGCGTGAGAGAGTGTGAGAGAGTGTGAGAGAGCGTGAGAGAGAGCGTGAGAGAGTGCGTGAGAGAGAGCGTGAGAGAGTGTGAGAGAGAGTGCGTGAGAGAGTGCGTGAGAGAGAGTGTGAGAGAGTGCGTGAGAGAGTGCGTGAGAGAGTGCGTGAGAGAGAGCGTGAGAGAGTGCGTGAGAGAGAGCGTGAGAGAGTGCGTGAGAGAGTGCGTGAGAGAGTGCGTGAGAGAGTGCGTGAGAGAGAGTGCGTGAGAGAGAGTGTGAGAGAGTGCGTGAGAGAGAGTGTGAGAGAGTGCGTGAGAGAGAGCGTGAGAGAGAGCGTGAGAGAGTGTGAGAGAGAGCGTGAGAGAGAGCGTGAGAGAGAGCGTGAGAGAGTGCGTGAGAGAGAGTGCGTGAGAGAGCGTGAGAGAGAGCGTGAGAGAGTGCGTGAGAGAGTGCGTGAGAGAGAGCGTGAGAGAGAGCGTGAGAGAGTGCGTGAGAGAGTGTGTGAGAGAGTGCGTGAGAGAGTGCGTGAGAGAGTGCGTGAGAGAGTGCGTGAGAGAGTGCGTGAGAGTGCGTGAGAGAGAGCGTGAGAGAGTGTGAGAGAGAGTGCGTGAGAGAGTGCGTGAGAGAGTGCGTGAGAGAGAGTGTGAGAGAGAGCGTGAGAGAGTGCGTGAGAGAGTGCGTGAGAGAGAGCGTGAGAGAGTGCGTGAGAGAGTGCGTGAGAGAGTGCGTGAGAGAGAGTGTGAGAGAGAGCGTGAGAGAGTGCGTGAGAGAGTGCGTGAGAGAGTGCGTGAGAGAGTGCGTGAGAGTGCGTGAGAGAGAGCGTGAGAGAGTGCGTGAGAGAGAGCGTGAGAGAGTGCGTGAGAGAGTGCGTGAGAGAGTGCGTGAGAGAGTGCGTGAGAGAGAGCGTGAGAGAGAGCGTGAGAGAGTGCGTGAGAGAGAGCGTGAGAGAGTGCGTGAGCGAGAGCGTGAGAGAGAGCGTGAGAGAGAGCGTGAGAGAGTGCGTGAGAGAGAGCGTGAGAGAGTGCGTGAGAGAGAGCGAGAGAGTGCGTGAGAGAGTGCGTGAGAGAGAGCGTGAGAGAGTGCGTGAGAGAGTGCGTGAGAGAGAGCGTGAGAGAGTGCGTGAGAGAGAGCGTGAGAGAGAGCGTGAGAGAGAGCGTGAGAGAGTGCGTGAGAGAGTGTGAGAGAGAGCGTGAGAGAGAGCGTGAGAGAGTGCGTGAGAGAGTGCGTGAGAGAGTGTGAGAGAGTGCGTGAGAGAGTGCGTGAGAGAGAGCGTGAGAGAGTGTGAGAGAGAGCGTTAGAGAGAGCGTGAGAGAGTGCGTGAGAGAGTGTGTGAGAGAGAGCGTGAGAGAGTGCGTGAGAGAGTGCGTGAGAGAGTGCGTGAGAGAGTGCGTGAGAGAGAGCGTGAGAGAGTGCGTGAGAGAGTGCGTGAGAGAGTGTGTGAGAGAGAGCGTGAGAGAGTGCGTGAGAGAGTGCGTGAGAGAGAGCGTGAGAGAGTGCGTGAGAGAGTGCGTGAGAGAGAGCGTGAGAGAGTGCGTGAGAGAGTGCGTGAGAGAGTGCGTGAGAGAGTGCGTGAGAGAGAGCGTGAGAGAGTGCGTGAGAGAGAGCGTGAGAGAGTGCGTGAGAGAGTGCGTGAGAGAGAGCGTGAGAGAGTGCGTGAGAGAGAGCGTGAGAGAGAGCGTGAGAGAGAGTGAGAGAGAGTGTGAGAGAGAGCGTGAGAGAGTGCGTGAGAGAGTGCGTGAGAGAGTGCGTGAGAGAGTGCGTGAGAGAGAGCGTGAGAGAGTGCGTGAGAGAGAGCGTGAGAGAGAGTGAGAGAGTGCGTGAGAGAGAGCGTGAGAGAGTGCGTGAGAGAGAGCGTGAGAGAGTGCGTGAGAGAGAGCGTGAGAGAGTGCGTGAGAGAGTGTGTGAGAGAGAGCGTGAGAGAGTGCGTGAGAGAGAGCGTGAGAGAGAGTGAGAGAGAGCGTGAGAGAGAGCGTGAGAGAGAGCGTGAGAGAGTGCGTGAGAGAGAGCGTGAGAGAGTGCGTGAGAGAGAGCGTGAGAGAGAGTGAGAGAGTGCGTGAGAGAGAGCGTGAGAGAGTGCGTGAGAGAGAGCGTGAGAGAGAGTGAGAGAGTGCGTGAGAGAGAGCGTGAGAGAGTGCGTGAGAGAGAGCGTGAGAGAGAGCGTGAGAGAGAGCGTGAGAGAGTGCGTGAGAGAGTGCGTGAGAGAGAGTGTGAGAGAGTGCGTGAGAGAGTGCGTGAGAGAGAGCGTGAGAGAGAGTGCGTGAGAGAGAGCGTGAGAGAGTGTGTGAGAGAGTGCGTGAGAGAGCGTGAGAGAGTGCGTGAGAGAGTGCGTGAGAGAGTGCGTGAGAGAGTGCGTGAGAGAGTGCGTGAGAGAGTGCGTGAGAGAGTGCGTGAGAGAGAGCGTGAGAGAGTGCGTGAGAGAGTGCGTGAGAGTGAGCGTGAGAGAGTGCGTGAGAGAGTGCGTGAGAGAGTGTGAGAGAGAGAGCGTGAGAGAGTGCGTGAGAGAGTGCGTGAGAGAGTGCGTGAGAGAGAGCGTGAGAGAGTGCGTGAGAGAGTGCGTGAGAGAGTGCGTGAGAGAGAGCGTGAGAGAGTGCGTGAGAGAGTGCGTGAGAGAGAGCGTGAGAGAGTGCGTGAGAGAGTGCGTGAGAGAGAGCGTGAGAGAGTGCGTGAGAGAGTGCGTGAGAGAGTGCGTGAGAGAGTGCGTGAGAGAGAGCGTGAGAGAGTGCGTGAGAGAGAGCGTGAGAGAGTGCGTGAGAGAGTGCGTGAGAGAGAGCGTGAGAGAGTGCGTGAGAGAGAGCGTGAGAGAGAGCGAGAGAGAGTGTGAGAGAGAGCATGAGAGAGTGCGTGATAGAGTGCGTGAGAGAGTGCGTGAGAGAGTGCGTGAGAGAGAGCGTGAGAGAGTGCGTGAGAGAGAGCGTGAGAGAGAGTGAGAGAGTGCGTGAGAGAGAGCGTGAGAGAGTGCGTGAGAGAGAGCGTGAGAGAGAGCGTGAGAGAGGGGGGTGTGAGAGAGAGTGTGAGAGAGTGCGTGAGAGAGTGCGTGAGAGAGAGCGTGAGAGAGAGCGTGAGAGAGAGTGAGAGAGTGCGTGAGAGAGAGCGTGAGAGAGTGCGTGAGAGAGAGTGTGAGAGAGTGCGCGAGAGAGAGTGTGAGAGAGTGCGTGAGAGAGTGCGTGAGAGAGTGCGTGAGAGAGAGCGTGAGAGAGAGTGCGTGAGAGAGAGCGTGAGAGAGTGCGTGAGAGAGAGCGTGAGAGAGAGTGAGAGAGTGCGTGAGAGAGAGCGTGAGAGAGTGCGTGAGAGAGAGTGTGAGAGAGTGCGTGAGAGAGAGTGTGAGAGAGTGCGTGAGAGAGTGCGTGAGAGAGAGCGTGAGAGAGAGTGCGTGAGAGAGAGCGTGAGAGAGTGTGTGAGAGAGTGCGTGAGAGAGCGTGAGAGAGTGCGTGAGAGAGTGCGTGAGAGAGAGCGTGAGAGAGTGCGTGAGAGAGAGCGTGAGAGAGTGCGTGAGAGAGTGCGTGAGAGAGTGCGTGAGAGAGTGCGTGAGAGAGAGTGTGAGAGAGTGCGTGAGAGAGAGCGTGAGAGAGTGTGAGAGAGAGCGTGAGAGAGTGTGAGAGAGAGTGCGTGAGAGAGTGCGTGAGAGAGAGCGTGAGAGAGAGTGTGAGAGAGTGCGTGAGAGAGTGCGTGAGAGAGTGCGTGAGAGAGAGCGTGAGAGAGTGTGAGAGAGAGCGTGAGAGAGTGCGTGAGAGAGTGCGTGAGAGAGAGCGTGAGAGAGTGCGTGAGAGAGAGCGTGAGAGAGTGCGTGAGAGAGTGCGTGAGAGAGAGCGTGAGAGAGAGCGTGAGAGAGTGCGTGAGAGAGTGCGTGAGAGATTGCGAGAGAGAGTGCGTGAGAGAGAGCGTGAGAGAGTGCGTGAGAGAGTGCGTGAGAGAGAGTGTGAGAGAGTGCGTGAGAGAGAGTGTGAGAGAGTGCGTGAGAGAGAGCGTGAGAGAGTGTGAGAGAGAGCGTGAGAGAGAGTGCGTGAGAGAGTGCGTGAGAGAGAGCGTGAGAGAGAGTGTGAGAGAGTGCGTGAGAGAGTGCGTGAGAGAGTGCGTGAGAGAGAGCGTGAGAGAGTGTGAGAGAGAGCGTGAGAGAGTGCGTGAGAGAGTGCGTGAGAGAGTGCGTGAGAGAGTGCGTGAGAGAGAGCGTGAGAGAGTGCGTGAGAGAGAGCGTGAGAGAGTGCGTGAGAGAGTGCGTGAGAGAGAGCGTGAGAGAGTGCGTGAGAGAGTGCGTGAGAGAGTGCGTGAGAGAGAGCGTGAGAGAGTGCGTGAGAGAGAGCGTGAGAGAGAGCGTGAGAGAGAGCGTGAGAGAGTGCGTGAGAGAGTGTGAGAGAGAGCGTGAGAGAGAGCGTGAGAGAGTGCGTGAGAGAGTGCGTGAGAGAGTGCGTGAGAGAGTGTGAGAGAGTGCGTGAGAGAGTGCGTGAGAGAGAGCGTGAGAGAGTGCGAGAGAGAGCGTGAGAGAGTGTGTGAGAGAGAGCGTGAGAGAGTGCGTGAGAGAGAGCGTGAGAGAGTGCGTGAGAGAGAGCGTGAGAGAGTGCGTGAGAGAGTGCGTGAGAGAGTGCGTGAGAGAGTGCGTGAGAGAGAGCGTGAGAGAGTGCGTGAGAGAGAGCGTGAGAGAGTGCGTGAGAGAGAGCGTGAGAGAGTGCGTGAGAGAGAGCGTGAGAGAGAGCGTGAGAGAGAGTGAGAGAGAGTGTGAGAGAGAGCGTGAGAGAGTGCGTGAGAGAGTGCGTGAGAGAGTGCGTGAGAGAGAGCGTGAGAGAGTGCGTGAGAGAGAGCGTGAGAGAGAGCGAGAGAGTGCGTGAGAGAGAGCGAGAGAGTGCGTGAGAGAGAGCGTGAGAGAGTGCGTGAGAGAGAGCGTGAGAGAGAGCGTGAGAGAGTGCGTGAGAGAGAGCGTGAGAGAGTGCGTGAGAGAGAGCGTGGAGAGAGAGTGAGAGAGTGCGTGAGAGAGTGCGTGAGAGAGAGTGTGAGAGAGTGCGTGAGAGAGAGTGTGAGAGAGTGCGTGAGAGAGTGCGTGAGAGAGAGCGTGAGAGAGAGTGCGTGAGAGAGAGCGTGAGAGAGTGTGTGAGAGAGTGCGTGAGAGAGCGTGAGAGAGTGCGTGAGAGAGTGCGTGAGAGAGAGCGTGAGAGAGTGCGTGAGAGAGTGCGTGAGAGAGTGCGTGAGAGAGAGCGTGAGAGAGTGCGTGAGAGAGTGCGTGAGAGAGAGTGTGAGAGAGTGCGTGAGAGAGAGTGTGAGAGAGTGCGTGAGAGAGAGCGTGAGAGAGTGTGAGAGAGAGCGTGAGAGAGTGTGAGAGAGAGTGCGTGAGAGAGTGCGTGAGAGAGAGCGTGAGAGAGAGTGTGAGAGAGTGCGTGAGAGAGTGCGTGAGAGAGTGCGTGAGAGAGTGTGAGAGAGAGCGTGAGAGAGTGCGTGAGAGAGTGCGTGAGAGAGTGCGTGAGAGAGAGCGTGAGAGAGTGCGTGAGAGAGTGCGTGAGAGAGTGCGTGAGAGAGTGCGTGAGAGAGAGTGTGAGAGAGAGCGTGAGAGAGTGTGAGAGAGAGTGTGAGAGAGAGCGTGAGAGAGTGTGAGAGAGAGTGCGTGAGAGAGTGCGTGAGAGAGAGCGTGAGAGAGAGTGTGAGAGAGTGCGTGAGAGAGTGCGTGAGAGAGTGCGTGAGAGAGAGCGTGAGAGAGTGTGAGAGAGAGCGTGAGAGAGTGCGTGAGAGAGTGCGTGAGAGAGTGCGTGAGAGAGAGCGTGAGAGAGTGCGTGAGAGAGTGCGTGAGAGAGAGCGTGAGAGAGTGCGTGAGAGAGAGCGTGAGAGAGTGCGTGAGAGAGAGTGTGAGAGAGTGCGTGAGAGAGTGCGTGAGAGAGAGCGTGAGAGAGTGCGTGAGAGAGAGTGTGAGAGAGTGCGTGAGAGAGTGCGTGAGAGAGAGCGTGAGAGAGTGCGTGAGAGAGAGTGTGAGAGAGTGCGAGAGAGTGCGTGAGAGAGAGCGTGAGAGAGAGCGTGAGAGAGAGCGTGAGAGAGTGCGTGAGAGAGAGTGTGAGAGAGTGCGAGAGAGTGCGTGAGAGCGAGTGTGAGAGAGTGCGTGAGAGAGTGCGTGAGAGAGTGCCAGACCCCTCTATATGTCACACCAGCCATCGCAAACCGAAACAACCTCGATTGTGAAATAAATAAAAGCGGTAGGGAGGTAGTGCAACTCTGCCGAGCCTTAGGCCTGTACATAGTTAACGGTAGGTTCAGAGGGGACTCCTTAGGGAGACTCACATATTCCTCAACTCTTGGGTCTAGTGTGGTGGATTATACAATCACTGACCTGGACCCCTGCGATATCAACGCATTCACTGTCAGGCAGCAATCCCCCCTCTCAGACCATAACCAAATAAATGTGTACCTTAAACTTTCTGCCCAAACTACAGACACAAAAAAGGAACCCAGTAAGCTACATAAAATAAACCAGACATACAGATGGGCCCCAGACAGTGGAGATAAATTCATCACAGCACTAAATTCACCTGATCTCACAAGTAAAATTTCAAAATTTAAAGAAAATCTATATGAGATCACCAGAGATGGGGTAAACATGGCCATAGAGGATATAAATATGATCTTTCATGAGGCAGCTGTAAAAGCCGACCTCGTGAAACAGAAGAGGAAGAGTCACAAAAGACAAAATAAAAATAAGAAATGGTTTGACCACGAATGCAAAAATGCCAGAAAAGACCTGAGAAAAATATCAAACCAAAAGCATCGCCAACCAAACAATCCGGACCTACGTACTAGATACAATGAAACCCTCAAAAGATATAAACACACCATTAGGAACAAAACACAAAACTATACCCACAAAATACTAGAAGAAATTGAAAACTCCACCAACCCAAAACAATTCTGGGAAATGTGGAATAACCTGAGTACAACACAATTGCAAGCATTACCAATCCAAGATGGCGACATCTGGAGAACACATTTTGAAAACCTCTACAAAGACATCCCAATAAACGAAACAAACCCAAGTCAACATCAGGTCACAGAAAAACTCCACACATTAGAAGCAACAATCAAAGACAACCAAAACCCTCTAGACTCCCCAATCACATGGAAAGAAATGGCCACAAAAACAAAATCTCTCCACCTAAAGAAAGCCTGTGGCCCAGACAACATCAAAAATGAAATGCTCAAGTTCAGCAATATGGAGATGCAGGGTGCGGTACTCAAATTATTCAACATCATATTACGTTCAGGCTGTTTTCCCGATATCTGGTGCCAAGGACTAATCTCCCCCATATATAAAAGCGGAAACAAATCAGACCCAAATAACTACCGCGGCATCTGTGTCAACAGTTGTCTAGGGAAGTTATTCTGCAGTATTCTAAATAGTAGATTACTTGATTTTCTTAACAAACATAATATCCTCAGAAAAAACCAAATAGGCTTTCTTCCAAAACACCGCACCGCGGACCATATCTATACCCTTCACACCCTCATTGAAAAACATATACACCAAACAAAAAATGGGAAAATATTCGCCTGTTTCATCGACTTCAAGAAAGCCTTTGACTCTATATGGCACGAAGGGCTCTATTATAAACTTCTTCAATGTGGAATAGGGGGCAAAGTCTATGACCTTATTAAATCAATGTATCTGAAAAACAAATGCGGGGTCAAAATTGGAGACAAACGCACCGATTTCTTCACCCAGAGAAGAGGCGTCCGGCAGGGCTGCAATTTGAGCCCGACCCTGTTCAACATATACATAAATGAATTAGCAGACATGCTGGAGCAAAGCGAGTCACCAGGTCTCCGTCTCCTAGATGGAGAAGTGAAATCCCTGTTCTATGCGGACGACCTGGTTCTGCTGTCTCCCACAGAACAGGGATTACAGCAACAACTAGACCTACTCGACAAATACTGCCAAAATTGGGCTCTAACAGTAAATCTAAAGAAAACCAACATCATGATTTTTCAAAAAAGGCCCAGATGTCAGGAAAACAAATACCAGTTTACCCTCAGTGATATCACTATAGGACACACTATGAGCTACACCTACCTTGGTCTAACTATTACAGCATCAGGGAGCTTCAGCATAGCAGTGAATGCACTAAAAGAAAAAGCCCGAAGAGCCCTATATGCAATAAAAAGAAAATTCTACAACATCCAAATCCCAATCAAAATCTGGCTCAAAATATTTGACAGCATAATCCTGCCCATTGCACTGTACGGTAGTGAAGTATGGGGCCCGCTAAATCACCAAAGCTACACTAAATGGGAAAAACATACAATAGAAGCCCTACATGCAGAATTCTGCCGAAGCATCCTTCGCACCCAAAGGAAAACGCCAACAAATGCATGCAGAGCCGAACTAGGCAGATACCCACTGATAATAAACATCCAAAAACGAGCACTAAACTTCCTAAATCACCTCAAATCTAGCTCCCCAGACACCCTTCATTTCAAAGCCTTTCAGACCCAAGAGCTAAACCCAGAAAAGAGTCCCCTGAGTCAGCTGCTACGGAAACTAAGTACTCAGCCGGACCCTGACCAGCCCCAGACCAACACAGCCGCCCAAACACCAATCCGAGTGAACCAAATCATTAAAAAATGCAAAGAAACCTACCTGGAACATTGGAACAAAATAACCGAAAGCCAAAGCAGATTAGAATGTTACCGGGCCCTAAAAAGAGAATATAAACTGGCAGACTACCTCACGACCATCAGAGACACAAAACAGAGACAGACCCTCACCAGGTACAGACTAAGCGACCACCAACTGGAAATTGAAAAAGGCAGATACAAGAAATCCTGGCAGCCTAGAGAGAATAGAATATGCGATCAATGTCTGGCTGGCGAGGTTGAAACAGAAATGCATTTCCTCCTAAAATGCGAAAAATTCAACACATCAAGAAACATATTATTCAACAAGCTAAGCCAAACAACCCCAGATTTCAAGGAATTGGATGATCTGTCAAAATTGAGATTAGTCCTAGGAGAAGGAGACAGACCATACCTTGGGGCCAAATATGTAACAACATGTCACAACCTGAGGACTGTTTAAAATTAAGACTGTTTAAAATTAATATTGAACGTACCAAATGAAGTACAAAGACTGTTTAAAATTAATATTGTTTAAAAGTAATATTGTATGTACCCAACAAATGTCAAATCGATTGACACCTACAGAATGTTGGAAAACTGTACCTTTTTGCTATGTAAGCTTTGGCAATATGGTTCTCTGTAAACTTTCTTGCCAATAAAGCATTTTAATTGGAATTGGAATTGGAGTGCGTGAGAGAGAGCGTGAGAGAGTGCGTGAGAGAGAGCGTGAGAGAGAGCGTGAGAGAGTGCGTGAGAGAGAGTGTGAGAGAGTGCGAGAGAGTGCGTGAGAGAGAGCGTGAGAGAGAGCGTGAGAGAGAGCGTGAGAGAGTGCGTGAGAGAGAGCGTGAGAGAGAGCGTGAGAGAGAGCGTGAGAGAGTGCGTGAGAGAGTGCGTGAGAGAGAGTGTGAGAGAGTGCGTGAGAGAGTGCGTGAGAGAGTGCGTGAGAGAGTGTGTGAGAGAGTGCGAGAGAGTGCGTGAGAGAGTGCGTGAGAGAGAGCGTGAGAGAGAGCGTGAGAGAGAGCGTGAGAGAGTGCGTGAGAGAGTGCGTGAGAGAGAGCGTGAGAGAGAGCGTGAGAGAGAGCGTGAGAGAGAGCGTGAGAGAGAGCGTGAGAGAGAGCGTGAGAGAGTGCGTGAGAGAGTGCGTGAGAGAGAGTGTGAGAGAGAGCGTGAGAGAGAGCGTGAGAGAGTGCGTGAGAGAGTGCGTGTGAGAGAGTGCGAGAGAGTGCGTGAGAGAGAGTGAGAGAGTGCGTGAGAGAGTGCGTGAGAGAGAGCGTGAGAGAGTGCGTGAGAGAGTGCGTGAGAGAGTGCGTGAGAGAGAGCGTGAGAGAGTGCGTGAGAGAGTGTGTGAGAGAGTGCGTGAGAGAGAGCGTGAGAGAGTGCGTGAGAGAGTGCGTGAGAGAGAGAGCGTGAGAGAGAGCGTGAGAGAGTGCGTGAGAGAGAGTGTGAGAGAGTGCGAGAGAGTGCGTGAGAGAGAGCGTGAGAGAGAGCGTGAGAGAGAGCGTGAGAGAGTGCGTGAGAGAGAGTGTGAGAGAGTGCGAGAGTGCGTGAGAGAGAGTGAGAGAGAGCGTGAGAGAGTGCGTGAGAGAGTGCGTGAGAGAATGCGTGAGAGAGTGCGTGAGAGAGTGCGTGAGAGAGAGTGCGTGAGAGAGTGCGTGAGAGAGTGCGTGAGAGAGAGCGTGAGAGAGAGCGTGAGAGAATGCGTGAGAGAGTGCGTGAGAGAGAGCGTGAGAGAGAGCGTGAGAGAGTGCGTGAGAGAGTGCGTGAGAGAATGCGTGAGAGAGTGCGTGAGAGAGAGCGTGAGAGAGTGCGTGAGAGAGTGCGTGAGAGAGTGCGTGAGAGAGTGCGTGAGAGAGTGTGAGAGAGTGCGTGAGAGAGAGCGTGAGAGAGTGCGTGAGAGAGTGTGAGAGAGAGCGTGAGAGAGTGCGTGAGAGAGTGCGTGAGAGAGTGCGTGAGACAGTGCGTGAGAGAGTGCGTGAGAGAGAGCGTGAGAGAATGCGTGAGAGAGTGAGTGAGAGAGTGCGTGAGAGAGTGCGTGAGAGAGTGCGTGAGAGAGTGCGTGAGAGAGAGCGTGAGAGAGTGCGTGAGAGAGTGCGTGAGAGAGTGCGTGAGAGAGTGCGTGAGAGAGAGCGTGAGAGAGAGCGTGAGAGAGTGCGTGAGAGAGTGCGTGAGAGAGTGCGTGAGAGAGAGCGTGAGAGAGTGCGTGAGAGAGAGCGTGAGAGAGAGCGTGTGAGAGTGCGTGAGAGAGTGCGTGAGAGAGAGCGTGAGAGAGAGCGTGAGAGAGTGCGTGAGAGAGAGCGTGAGAGAGTGCGTGAGAGAGTGCGTGAGAGAGTGCGTGAGAGAGAGCGTGAGAGAGAGCGTGAGAGAGAGCGTGAGAGAGTGCGTGAGAGAGAGCGTGAGAGAGTGCGTGAGAGAGAGCGTGAGAGAGTGCGTGAGAGAGTGCGTGAGAGAGTGCGTGAGAGAGAGCGTGAGAGAGTGCGTGAGAGAGAGCGTGAGAGAGAGCGTGTGAGAGTGCGTGAGAGAGTGCGTGAGAGAGAGCGTGAGAGAGTGCGTGAGAGAGAGCGTGAGAGAGTGCGTGAGAGAGTGCGTGAGAGAGTGCGTGAGAGAGAGCGTGAGAGAGAGCGTGTGAGAGTGCGTGAGAGAGTGCGTGAGAGAGAGCGTGAGAGAGTGCGTGAGAGAGAGCGTGAGAGAGTGCGTGAGAGAGTGCGTGAGAGAGTGCGTGAGAGAGTGCGTGAGAGAGTGCGTGAGAGAGAGCGCGAGAGAGTGTGTGAGAGAGTGTGAGAGAGAGCGTGAGAGAGTGCGTGAGAGAGTGTGAGAGAGAGAGCGTGAGAGAGTGCGTGAGAGAGTGCGTGAGAGAGAGCGTGAGAGAGTGCGTGAGAGAGAGCGTGAGAGAGTGCGTGAGAGAGTGCGTGAGAGAGTGCGTGAGAGAGAGTGTGAGAGAGTGCGTGAGAGAGTGTGTGAGAGAGTGCGTGAGAGAGAGTGTGAGAGAGTGCGTGAGAGAGTGTGTGAGAGAGTGCGTGAGAGAGAGTGTGAGAGAGTGCGTGAGAGAGTGTGTGAGAGAGTGTGTGAGAGAGTGTGAGAGAGTGTGAGAGAGTGCGTGAGAGAGTGTGAGAGAGTGTGAGAGAGTGCGTGAGAGAGAGCGTGAGAGAGAGCGTGAGAGAGTGCGTGAGAGAGTGTGAGAGAGCGTGAGAGAGAGCGTGAGAGAGTGCGTGAGAGAGAGCGTGAGAGAGTGTGAGAGAGAGAGCGTGAGAGAGAGTGTGAGAGAGTGTGAGAGAGAGCGTGAGAGAGAGTGTGAGAGAGTGCGTGAGAGAGTGCGTGAGAGAGAGCGTGAGAGAGAGTGCGTGAGAGAGTGCGTGAGAGAGTGTGAGAGAGCGTGAGAGAGAGTGTGTGAGAGTGCGTGAGAGAGAGCGTGAGAGAGAGTGTGTGAGAGTGCGTGAGAGAGCGTGAGAGAGAGTGTGTGAGAGTGCGTGAGAGAGAGCGTGAGAGAGAGCGTGAGAGAGTGCGTGAGAGAGAGCGTGAGAGAGAGCGTGAGAGAGTGCGTGAGAGAGTGCGTGAGAGAGTGCGTGAGAGAGTGTGTGAGAGTGCGTGAGAGAGAGCGTGAGAGAGAGCGTGAGAGAGTGCGTGAGAGAGAGCGTGAGAGAGTGTGAGAGAGAGTGTGTGAGAGTGCGTGAGAGAGAGCGTGAGAGAGAGCGTGAGAGAGTGTGTGAGAGAGAGCGTGAGAGAGAGCGTGAGAGAGTGCGTGAGAGAGAGCGTGAGAGAGTGCGTGAGAGAGTGCGTGAGAGAGAGCGTGAGAGAGCGTGAGAGAGTGCGTGAGAGAGTGCGTGAGAGAGAGCGTGAGAGAGAGCGTGAGAGAGAGCGTGAGAGAGTGCGTGAGAGAGAGCGTGAGAGAGAGCGTGTGAGAGTGCGTGAGAGAGAGCGTGAGAGAGAGCGTGAGAGAGTGCGTGAGAGAGAGCGTGAGAGAGAGCGTGAGAGAGTGCGTTAGAGAGAGCGTGAGAGAGTGCGTGAGAGAGTGCGTGAGAGAGAGCGTGAGAGAGCGTGAGAGAGTGCGTGAGAGAGTGCGTGAGAGAGAGCGTGAGAGAGCGTGAGAGAGTGCGTGAGAGAGTGCGTGAGAGAGTGCGTGAGAGAGAGTGTGAGAGAGAGAGCGTGAGAGAGAGCGTGAGAGAGTGCGTGAGAGAGAGCGTGAGAGAGAGCGTGAGAGAGTGCGTGAGAGAGTGCGTGAGAGAGAGCGTGAGAGAGCGTGAGAGAGTGCGTGAGAGAGAGCGTGAGAGAGTGCGTGAGAGAGTGCGTGAGATAGTGCGTGAGAGAGTGCGTGAGAGAGTGCGTGAGAGAGAGCGTGAGAGAGTGCGTGAGAGAGAGCGTGAGAGAGTGCGTGAGAGAGTGCGTGAGAGAGTGCGTGAGAGAGAGCGTGAGAGAGAGCGTGAGAGAGTGCGTGAGAGAGAGCGTGAGAGAGTGTGAGAGAGTGCGTGAGAGAGTGCGTGAGAGAGTGCGTGAGATAGTGCGTGAGAGAGTGCGTGAGAGAGAGCGTGAGAGAGTGCGTGAGAGAGAGCGTGAGAGAGTGCGTGAGAGAGTGCGTGAGAGAGTGCGTGAGAGAGAGCGTGAGAGAGAGCGTGAGAGAGTGCGTGAGAGAGAGCGTGAGAGAGTGTGAGAGAGTGCGTGAGAGAGTGCGTGAGAGAGAGCGTGAGAGAGAGCGTGAGAGACTTCACCAATAATCAGGGAAACAATTATGTTTTCGGGAATAACCACTTTGACAACCCTTCCCTTCCATACAGGCATAACTGCGACAAGCAGTCAAATACCAACGGAAAACAGCTACTACAGCTCTGTCGAAACCTGGGTCTGTGCATTGTCAATGGTAGGTTCATAGGAGACCTCCTAGGAAGATCGACCTATTGCTCACCTCTTGGCTGCAGCACAGTAGACTATATGATTACAGACTTAGACCCATCCTCTTTCAGAGCATTCACAGTCAAACCACAAACAACACTGTCAGATCACAGTCAAATTACTATGTTCCTCAAAAAGACAGAAACAAACAACATAGAAACACAACCCAGTAAACTGTACAACACCAAAAAATCGTACAGATGGGCCAAAAACGACACGGAAAAATACCAGAAAACAATTAGCAATGCATCAACTCAAGCTCTCTTAGACACCTTTCTGGATAACATATACACTCACAATAAAGAAGGCGTAAACCGGGCAGTTAGTAAACTAAACAATATTTTTGATAATTTGGCAACAAATGCAAACTTGAAAGCTCGCAAGAACAAACCCAAAACAAAAAACTATGAAAAATGGTTTGACCGAGATTGCCATAACATGAGGAAAAAACTTAGAAAAATATCAAACCAAAAACACAGACATCCAGAAAACGAGGAACTACGCCTTACTTATTGTCAGACACTAACACAATACAGAAACACACTCAGAACCAAAAAAGAGCAATATATTAAGAATACACTCAGCTCCATGGAGGAATCCATTGATTCCAATTGTTTCTGGGAAAACTTGAAAACACTACACAAAAAACAACACGACGATTTGGCCATTCAAAATGGGGACACATGGGTAAACCACTTTGAAAAATTATACCAGAAAAAAACACTAAGACCAGAGCAACACCAAATATGCAAAAAACTGGAAAAGCTAGAAATGGCCATAAAAGATAACCAAAACCCGCTGGACGCCATAATAACAGAAAAAGAACTTCTTGAAAAACTCAAGGACCTGCGACCAGGAAAAGCCTGCGGGACAGACGGCATACTAAACGAGATGATTAAACACACAGACAACAAAATGAAACTGGCTATCCTAAAACTCTTCAACTTGGTTCTGAGTGTCGGTTATTTCCCTGATATCTGGAACAAAGGACTCATAACGCCCATATACAAAAGTGGGGACAAAATCGACCCAAACAACTATCGAGGCATCTGTGTAAACAGTAACCTGGGGAAGGTATTCTGTAGCATCATAAACAAAAGACTTATAAACTTCCTTGAGGAGCACAATGTCTTGAGTAAAAGCCAAATTGGATTCCTGCCAAACTATAGAACATCCGATCATATCTTCACCCTACAGACCCTAATTGACAAACACGTTCACAATAACAAAAGCAAAATCTACGCATGCTTTGTAGATTTCCAGAAGGCTTTCGACTCCATCTGGCATGACGGTTTATTCCTGAAACTTATCGAAAGTGGGGTAGGAGGGAAAACATATGATGTAATTAAATCAATGTATACAAACAACAAATGTGCAGTTAAAATTGGAGACAAACAAACAAAATACTTCCCACAGGGGCGGGGGGTGACGCAGGGCTCGCCAATCTCACCGACACTCTTTAATATTTACATAAATGGATTGGCAAAACTACTTGAACAATCTACAGCACCCGGCCTCACCCTATATGAATCCAAGGTTAAATTCCTCCTCTATGCAGACGACCTGGTTCTGCTGTCACCTACTAAAGAGGGGCTACAGCAAAACCTGGACCTGCTGGAGTCGTACTGCCAGACTTGGGCCCTGACAATAAATCCCCAAAAAACCAAAGTCCTTGTGTTCCAGCAAAGATCCAAACATCAGGGACCCAAAATAAATTTCACAGTAGGAACAACCAAAATTGAACAAACCACTAACTACACATACTTGGGCTTAAAAATCAGTTCTACGGGAAACTTCAAACTGGCTGTGAATGAACTGAAAGAGAAAGCAAGAAGGGCTTTCTATGCCATCAAAAAATCAATCCAAATAGAAATCCCAATTAGCATTTGGCTCAAAATTTTCAAATCAGTAATTGAACCAATTGCACTCTATGGCAGTGAGGTATGGGGACCGCTAACTCAACAAGAATTTGCAAAATGGGACAAACACCCAATTGAGATCCTACATGCAGAATTCTGTAAAAGTATCCTCCGGACTCAAAGGAAAACAGTAAACAATGCATGCAGGGCGGAACTAGGCCAATATCCATTAATAATCACTATCCAAAAAAGAGCCACCAAATTTTGGAATCACCTACAAATGAGCAATCCCCAATGCTATCACTACGACGCCCTGAAATGCCAAGAGCTGACCATAAAGAAGAATACCCTCAGTCAACTAGTCCTGGGACTCAGTGAAGTAACTACTAACAATACTAACAATAACCAGCCCCAGGACAGTGACAGGGTAACACAAAGAATTCGACCCAACACAATCGTCGCTAAGCAAAAGGAAAAATATCTGACATATTGGGCAGAAACAACAAAAACCCAAAGCAAACTCAATTGCTACTTGGCCCTAAACAGACAATACAACATAGCTGATTACCTGACCATGGTAAAGGATAACAAACTGAGAAGAACCTTGACAAGGTACAGACTTAGCGAACATAGCCTAGCGATCGAAAAAGGCAGACACAGGCAGACCAGGCTGCCAAGAGAGGACAGGATATGCTCTCACTGCAGTCAGGGAGTGGTGGAGACAGAGATGCACTTCCTCACAGCTTGTGGAAAATATCAGGGCATCAGGGAGAATTTCTACCAAAAATTCTCACAAATATGCCCTGATTTCAGAAATCTGAATGACAACCAAAAACTCCCATTCCTACTGGGAGAGGAGAGAAGCTGTGTAACGCTGGCGGCGCACTATGTTGCAGCTTGCCATGAACAGAGGGACAACCAGTAAGCTAAGAAAAAAATATATATAAACAATGCGAATGTATATTTATACACTCAGGGATATACCTGTTTATACACTGTATGAATAGAACTGCGTTTATGTGCTGAACCATAAATGTATTTTGATGCTTTGGCAACATAAGATGTAACTTATCATGCCAATAAAGCGATTTAAATTGTAAATTGTAAAAATTGAGTGCGTGAGAGAGAGTGTGAGAGAATGCGTGAGAGAGTGCGTGAGAGAGAGCGTGAGAGAGAGCGTGAGAGAGTGCGTGAGAGAGTGTGAGAGAGTGCGTGAGAGAGTGCGTGAGAGAGAGCGTGAGAGAGTGCGTGAGAGAGTGCGTGAGAGAGAGTGTGAGAGAGAGCGTGAGAGAGAGCGTGAGAGAGAGCGTGAGAGAGTGCGTGAGAGAGTGCGTGAGAGAGAGCGTGAGAGAGTGTGAGAGAGAGAGTGCGTGAGAGAGTGTGTGAGAGAGAGCGTGAGAGAGTGCGTGAGAGAGTGCGTGAGAGAGAGTGCGTGAGAGAGTGTGTGAGAGAGAGCGTGAGAGAGTGCGTGAGAGAGTGCGTGAGAGAGTGCGTGAGAGAGAGCGTGAGAGAGTGCGTGAGAGAGTGCGTGAGAGAGTGTGAGAGAGAGAGTGCGTGAGAGAGAGCGTGAGAGAGTGCGTGAGAGAGTGCGTGAGAGACTGTGAGAGAGTGCGTGAGAGAGTGCGTGAGAGAGAGCGTGAGAGAGAGTGTGAGAGAGTGCGTGAGAGAGTGCGTGAGAGAGCGTGAGAGAGTGCGTGAGAGAGTGCGTGAGAGAGTGCGTGAGAGAGAGCGTGAGAGAGTGCGTGAGAGAGTGCGTGAGAGAGTGCGTGAGAGAGAGCGTGAGAGAGGGCGTGAGAGAGTGCGTGAGAGAGTGCGTGAGAGAGAGCGTGAGAGAGTGCGTGAGAGAGTGCGTGAGAGAGAGCGTGAGAGAGTGCGTGAGAGAGAGCGTGAGAGAGTGCGTGAGAGAGAGCGTGAGAGAGTGCGTGAGAGAGAGCGTGAGAGAGAGCGTGAGAGAGTGCGTGAGAGAGTGCGTGAGAGAGAGTGTGAGAGAGTGCGTGAGAGAGAGTGTGAGAGAGTGCGTGAGAGAGAGTGTGAGAGAGTGCGTGAGAGAGTGCGTGAGAGAGAGCGTGAGAGAGAGCGTGAGAGAGTGCGTGAGAGAGAGCGTGAGAGAGTGCGTGAGAGAGAGCGTGAGAGAGTGCGTGAGACAGTGCGTGAGAGAGAGCGTGAGAGAGTGCGTGAGAGAGCGTGAGAGAGTGTGAGAGAGTGCGTGAGAGAGAGCGTGAGAGAGTGCGTGAGAGAGAGCGTGAGAGAGAGCGTGAGAGAGAGCGTGAGAGAGTGCGTGAGAGAGTGCGTGAGAGAGTGCGTGAGAGAGAGCGTGAGAGAGTGCGTGAGAGAGAGTGTGAGAGAGTGTGAGAGAGAGCGTGAGAGAGTGTGTGAGAGAGTGCGTGAGAGAGTGCGTGAGAGAGAGCGTGAGAGAGAGCGTGAGAGAGTGCGTGAGAGAGTGCGTGAGAGAGTGCGTGAGAGAGAGCGTGAGAGAGCGTGAGAGAGTGCGTGAGAGAGAGCGTGAGAGAGTGCGTGAGAGAGTGCGTGAGAGAGAGCGTGAGAGAGTGCGTGAGAGAGAGCGTGAGAGAGAGCGTGAGAGAGAGCGTGAGAGAGTGCGTGAGAGAGTGCGTGAGAGAGAGCGTGAGAGAGTGTGAGAGAGTGCGTGAGAGAGTGCGAGAGAGTGTGTGAGAGAGTGCGTGAGAGAGAGCGTGAGAGAGAGTGTGAGAGAGTGCCTGAGAGAGTGCGTGAGAGAGTGCGTGAGAGAGAGCGTGAGAGAGAGCGTGAGAGACTGTGTGAGAGAGTGCGTGAGAGAGAGCGTGAGAGAGAGCGTGAGAGAGTGCGTGAGAGAGAGCGTGAGAGAGTGCGTGAGAGAGTGCGTGAGAGAGTGCGTGAGAGAGAGCGTGAGAGAGTGCGTGAGAGAGAGCGTGAGAGAGTGTGTGAGAGAGAGCGTGAGAGAGAGCGTGAGAGAGAGCGTGAGAGAGAGTGTGAGAGAGAGCGTGAGAGAGTGTGAGAGAGAGCGTGAGAGAGAGCGTGAGAGAGTGCGTGAGAGAGTGCGTGAGAGAGTGCGTGAGAGAGAGCGTGAGAGAGTGCGTGAGAGAGTGCGTGAGAGAGAGCGTGAGAGAGTGCGTGAGAGAGAGCATGAGAGAGTGTGTGAGAGAGAGCATGAGAGAGTGTGTGAGAGAGAGCGTGAGAGAGAGTGTGAGAGAGAGCGTGAGAGAGTGTGAGAGAGAACGTGAGAGAGAGCGTGAGAGAGTGCGTGAGAGAGAGCGTGAGAGAGTGCGTGAGAGAGTGCGTGAGAGAGAGCATGAGAGAGTGTGTGAGAGAGAGCGTGAGAGAGAGTGTGAGAGAGAGCGTGAGAGAGTGTGAGAGAGAGCGTGAGAGAGAGCGTGAGAGAGTGCGTGAGAGAGTGCGTGAGAGTGCGTGAGAGAGAGCGTGAGAGAGTGCGTGAGAGAGTGCGTGAGAGAGAGCGTGAGAGAGTGCGTGAGAGAGAGCGTGAGAGAGTGTGTGAGAGAGAGCGTGAGAGAGAGCGTGAGAGAGTGTGAGAGAGTGCGTGAGAGAGTGCATGAGAGAGAGCGTGAGAGAGTGCGTGAGAGAGTGCGTGAGAGACTGTGAGAGAGTGCGTGAGAGAGTGCGTGAGAGAGAGCGTGAGAGAGAGTGTGAGAGAGTGCGTGAGAGAGTGCGTGAGAGAGTGCGTGAGAGAGTGCGTGAGAGAGTGTGAGAGAGAGCGTGAGAGAGTGCGTGAGAGAGTGCGTGAGAGAGAGCGTGAGAGAGTGCGTGAGAGAGAGCGTGAGAGAGTGTGTGAGAGAGAGCGTGAGAGAGAGCGTGAGAGAGTGTGAGAGAGTGCGTGAGAGAGTGCATGAGAGAGAGCGTGAGAGAGTGCGTGAGAGAGTGCGTGAGAGACTGTGAGAGAGTGCGTGAGAGAGTGCGTGAGAGAGAGCGTGAGAGAGAGTGTGAGAGAGTGCGTGAGAGAGTGCGTGAGAGAGTGCGTGAGAGAGAGCGTGAGAGAGTGCGTGAGAGAGTGCGTGAGAGAGTGCGTGAGAGAGAGCGTGAGAGAGGGCGTGAGAGAGTGCGTGAGAGAGTGCGTGAGAGAGAGCGTGAGAGAGTGCGTGAGAGAGTGCGTGAGAGAGAGCGTGAGAGAGTGCGTGAGAGAGAGCGTGAGAGAGTGCGTGAGAGAGAGCGTGAGAGAGTGCGTGAGAGAGAGCGTGAGAGAGAGCGTGAGAGAGTGCGTGAGAGAGTGCGTGAGAGAGAGTGTGAGAGAGTGCGTGAGAGAGAGTGTGAGAGAGTGCGTGAGAGAGAGTGTGAGAGAGTGCGTGAGAGAGTGCGTGAGAGAGAGCGTGAGAGAGAGCGTGAGAGAGTGCGTGAGAGAGAGCGTGAGAGAGTGCGTGAGAGAGAGCGTGAGAGAGTGCGTGAGACAGTGCGTGAGAGAGAGCGTGAGAGAGTGCGTGAGAGAGCGTGAGAGAGTGTGAGAGAGTGCGTGAGAGAGAGCGTGAGAGAGTGCGTGAGAGAGAGCGTGAGAGAGAGCGTGAGAGAGAGCGTGAGAGAGTGCGTGAGAGAGTGCGTGAGAGAGTGCGTGAGAGAGAGCGTGAGAGAGTGCGTGAGAGAGAGTGTGAGAGAGTGTGAGAGAGAGCGTGAGAGAGTGTGTGAGAGAGTGCGTGAGAGAGTGCGTGAGAGAGAGCGTGAGAGAGAGCGTGAGAGAGTGCGTGAGAGAGTGCGTGAGAGAGAGCGTGAGAGAGCGTGAGAGAGTGCGTGAGAGAGAGCGTGAGAGAGTGCGTGAGAGAGTGCGTGAGAGAGAGCGTGAGAGAGTGCGTGAGAGAGAGCGTGAGAGAGAGCGTGAGAGAGAGCGTGAGAGAGTGCGTGAGAGAGTGCGTGAGAGAGAGCGTGAGAGAGTGTGAGAGAGTGCGTGAGAGAGTGCGAGAGAGTGTGTGAGAGAGTGCGTGAGAGAGAGCGTGAGAGAGAGTGTGAGAGAGTGCCTGAGAGAGTGCGTGAGAGAGAGCGTGAGAGAGAGCGTGAGAGACTGTGTGAGAGAGTGCGTGAGAGAGAGCGTGAGAGAGAGCGTGAGAGAGTGCGTGAGAGAGAGCGTGAGAGAGTGCGTGAGAGAGTGCGTGAGAGAGTGCGTGAGAGAGAGCGTGAGAGAGTGCGTGAGAGAGAGCGTGAGAGAGTGTGTGAGAGAGAGCGTGAGAGAGAGCGTGAGAGAGAGCGTGAGAGAGAGTGTGAGAGAGAGCGTGAGAGAGTGTGAGAGAGAGCGTGAGAGAGAGCGTGAGAGAGTGCGTGAGAGAGTGCGTGAGAGAGTGCGTGAGAGAGAGCGTGAGAGAGTGCGTGAGAGAGTGCGTGAGAGAGAGCGTGAGAGAGTGCGTGAGAGAGAGCATGAGAGAGTGTGTGAGAGAGAGCATGAGAGAGTGTGTGAGAGAGAGCGTGAGAGAGAGTGTGAGAGAGAGCGTGAGAGAGTGTGAGAGAGAGCGTGAGAGAGAGCGTGAGAGAGTGCGTGAGAGAGAGCGTGAGAGAGTGCGTGAGAGAGTGCGTGAGAGAGTGCGTGAGAGAGAGCATGAGAGAGTGTGTGAGAGAGAGCGTGAGAGAGAGTGTGAGAGAGAGCGTGAGAGAGTGTGAGAGAGAGCGTGAGAGAGAGCGTGAGAGAGTGCGTGAGAGAGTGCGTGAGAGTGCGTGAGAGAGAGCGTGAGAGAGTGCGTGAGAGAGTGCGTGAGAGAGAGCGTGAGAGAGTGCGTGAGAGAGAGCGTGAGAGAGTGTGTGAGAGAGAGCGTGAGAGAGAGCGTGAGAGAGTGTGAGAGAGTGCGTGAGAGAGTGCATGAGAGAGAGCGTGAGAGAGTGCGTGAGAGACAGCGTGAGAGAGTGCGTGAGAGAGTGCATGAGAGAGTGCGAGAGAGAGAGCGTGAGAGAGTGCGTGAGAGAGTGCGTGAGAGAGTGTGAGAGAGAGTGCGTGAGAGAGTGTGAGAGAGTGCGTGAGAGAGTGCGTGAGAGAGTGCGTGAGAGAGTGCGTGAGAGAGTGCGTGAGAGAGTGCGAGAGAGAGAGCGTGAGAGAGTGCGTGAGAGACAGCGTGAGAGAGTGCGTGAGAGAGAGCGTGAGAGAGTGCGTGAGAGAGTGCGTGAGAGAGAGCGTGAGAGAGTGCGTGAGAGAGTGCGTGAGAGAGTGCGTGAGAGAGAGCGTGAGAGAGTGCGTGAGAGAGCGTGAGAGAGTGCGTGAGAGGGAGCGTGAGAGAGTGCGTGAGAGAGAGCGTGAGAGAGTGCGTGAGAGAGTGCGTGAGAGAGTGCGTGAGAGAGTGCGTGAGAGAGTGCGAGAGAGAGCGCGAGAGAGTGCGTGAGAGAGTGCGTGAGAGAGTGCGTGAGAGAGTGCGTGAGAGAGTGCGTGAGAGAGTGTGAGAGAGAGAGCGTGAGAGAGTGTGTGAGAGAGTGCGTGAGAGAGTGCGTGAGAGAGTGCGTGAGACAGTGCGTGAGAGAGCGTGAGAGAGAGCGTGAGAGAGTGCGTGAGAGAGTGCGTGAGAGAGTGCGTGAGAGAGAGCGTGAGAGAGTGCGTGAGAGAGTGCGTGAGAGAGCGTGAGAGAGTGCGTGAGAGAGTGCGTGAGAGAGTGCGTGAGAGAGTGCGTGAGAGAGCGTGAGAGAGTGCGTGAGAGGGAGCGTGAGAGAGAGCGTGAGAGAGTGTGAGAGAGTGTGAGAGAGAGCGTGAGAGAGTGTGAGAGAGAGTGCGTGAGAGAGAGCGTGAGAGAGTGTGTGAGAGAGTGCGTGAGAGAGCGTGAGAGAATGTGTGAGAGAGAGCGTGAGAGAGTGTGAGAGAGAGCGTGAGAGAGTGTGAGAGAGAGTGCGTGAGAGAGAGCGTGAGAGAGTGTGTGAGAGAGTGCGTGAGAGAGTGTGTGAGAGAGTGCGTGAGAGAGCGTGAGAGAGTGCGTGAGAGAGTGCGTGAGAGAGTGCGTGAGAGAGAGCGTGAGAGAGTGCGTGAGAGAGTGCGTGAGAGAGAGCGTGAGAGAGAGCGTGAGAGAGTGCGTGAGAGAGTGTGAGAGAGAGTGCGTGAGAGAGAGCGTGAGAGAGTGCGTGAGAGAGAGCGTGAGAGAGAGCGTGAGAGAGTGTGTGAGAGTGTGCTTGAGAGAGTGTGTGAGAGAGTGTGAGAGAGAGTGCGTGAGAGTGTGCGTGAGAGAGTGCGTGAGAGTGTGCGTGAGAGAGTGTGTGAGAGAGAGTGCGTGAGAGAGCGTGAGAGAGTGCGTGAGAGTGTGCGTGAGAGAGTGTGTGAGAGAGAGTGCGTGAGAGACTGTGAGAGAGTGCGTGAGAGAGAGCGTGAGACAGTGCGTGAGAGAGCGTGAGAGAGTGCGTGAGAGGGAGCGTGAGAGAGTGTGTGAGAGAGTGCGTGAGAGAGAGCGTGAGAGAGTGCGTGAGAGAGTGCGTGAGAGAGCGTGAGAGAGTGCGTGAGAGGGAGCGTGAGAGAGTGTGTGAGAGAGTGCGTGAGAGAGAGCGTGAGAGAGAGCGTGAGAGAGTGCGTGAGAGAGTGCGTGAGAGAGAGCGTGAGAGAGAGCGTGAGAGAGTGCGTGAGAGAGTGTGAGAGAGAGTGCGTGAGAGAGAGCGTGAGAGAGTGCGTGAGAGAGAGCGTGAGAGAGAGCGTGAGAGAGTGTGTGAGAGTGTGCGTGAGAGAGTGCGTGAGAGAGAGCGTGAGAGAGTGCGTGAGAGAGTGCGTGAGAGAGTGCGTGAGAGAGTGCGTGAGAGAGAGCGTGAGAGAGTGCGTGAGAGAGTGCGTGAGAGAGTGCGTGAGAGAGCGTGAGAGAGAGCGTGAGAGAGTGCGTGAGAGAGCGTGAGAGAGTGCGTGAGAGAATGCGTGAGAGAGAGCGTGAGAGAGTGCGTGAGAGAGTGCGTGAGAGAGAGCGTGAGAGAGTGCGTGAGAGAGAGCGTGAGAGAGTGCGTGAGAGAGTGCGTGAGAGAGAGCGTGAGAGAGTGCGTGAGAGAGTGCGTGAGAGAGAGCGTGAGAGAGTGTGAGAGAGTGCGTGAGAGAGTGTGAGAGAGTGCGTGAGAGAGAGCGTGAGAGAGTGCGTGAGAGAGTGCGTGAGAGAGCGTGAGAGAGTGCGTGAGAGAGTGCGTGAGAGAGAGCGTGAGAGAGTGCGTGAGAGAGAGTGTGAGAGAGAGCGTGAGAGAGAGCGTGAGAGAGAGCGTGAGAGAGTGCGTGAGAGAGTGCGTGAGAGACTGTGAGAGAGTGCGTGAGAGAGAGCGTGAGAGAGTGTGAGAGAGAGCGTGAGAGAGTGCGTGAGAGAGAGCGTGAGAGAGTGCGTGAGAGAGAGCGTGAGAGAGTGCGTGAGAGAGAGCGTGAGAGAGAGCGTGAGAGAGTGCGTGAGAGAGAGCGTGAGAGAGTGCGTGAGAGAGCGTGAGAGAGTGCGTGAGAGAGTGCGTGAGAGAGAGCGTGAGAGAGTGCGTGAGAGAGTGCGTGAGAGAGAGCGTGAGAGAGTGTGAGAGAGTGCGTGAGAGAGTGTGAGAGAGAGAGCGTGAGAGAGAGCGTGAGAGAGTGCGTGAGAGAGTGCGTGAGAGAGTGTGAGAGAGAGCGTGAGAGAGTGCGTGAGAGAGTGCGTGAGAGAGTGCGTGAGAGAGTGCGTGAGAGAGTGCGTGAGAGAGTGTGAGAGAGAGCGTGAGAGAGTGCGTGAGAGAGTGCGTGAGAGAGTGCGTGAGAGAGTGCGTGAGACAGTGCGTGAGAGAGCGTGAGAGAGTGCGTGAGAGAGTGCGTGAGAGGGAGCGTGAGAGAGTGTGTGAGAGAGTGCGTGAGAGAGAGCGTGAGAGAGAGTGTGAGAGAGTGCGTGAGAGAGAGTGTGAGAGAGAGCGTGAGAGAGTGCGTGAGAGAGAGAGTGAGAGAGAGCGTGAGAGAGTGCGTGAGAGAGTGCGTGAGAGAGAGCGTGAGAGAGAGTGTGAGAGAGTGCGTGAGAGAGTGCGTGAGAGAGTGCGTGAGAGAGAGTGTGAGAGAGTGCGTGAGAGAGTGCGTGAGAGAAAGCGTGAGAGAGTGCGTGAGAGAGTGCGTGAGAGAAAGCGTGAGAGAGTGCGTGAGAGAGAGCGTGAGAGAGAGCGTGAGAGAGAGCGTGAGAGAGTGTGAGAGAGAGCGTGAGAGAGTGCGTGAGAGAGAGCGTGAGAGAGTGCGTGAGAGAGTGCGTGAGAGAGCGTGAGAGAGTGCGTGAGAGAGAGCGTGAGAGAGTGCGTGAGAGAGTGCGTGAGAGAGAGTGTGAGAGAGTGCGTGAGAGGGAGCGTGAGAGAGAGCGTGAGAGAGAGCGTGAGAGAGAGCGTGAGAGAGAGCGTGAGAGAGAGCGTGAGAGAGTGTGAGAGAGAGCGTGAGAGAGTGCGTGAGAGAGTGCGTGAGAGAGAGTGTGAGAGAGTGCGTGAGAGGGAGCGTGAGAGAGTGCGTGAGAGAGTGCGTGAGAGAGAGCGTGAGAGAGAGCGTGAGAGAGAGTGTGAGAGAGTGTGAGAGAGTGCGTGAGAGAGAGCGTGAGAGAGTGTGTGAGAGAGAGCGTGAGAGAGTGCGTGAGAGAGTGCGTGAGAGAGAGCGTGAGAGAGTGCGTGAGAGAGTGCGTGAGAGAGTGCGTGAGAGAGAGCGTGAGAGAGAGCGTGAGAGAGTGCGTGAGAGAGTGTGAGAGAGAGTGCGTGAGAGAGAGCGTGAGAGAGTGCGTGAGAGAGAGCGTGAGAGAGTGTGTGAGAGTGTGCGTGAGAGAGTGTGTGAGAGAGAGCGTGAGAGAGTGCGTGAGAGAGTGCGTGAGAGAGTGCGTGAGAGAGAGCGTGAGAGAGTGCGTGAGAGAGTGCGTGAGAGAGTGCGTGAGAGAGTGCGTGAGAGAGAGCGTGAGAGAGAGCGTGAGAGAGTGCGTGAGAGAGTGTGAGAGAGAGTGCGTGAGAGAGAGCGTGAGAGAGTGCGTGAGAGAGAGCGTGAGAGAGTGTGTGAGAGTGTGCGTGAGAGAGTGCGTGAGAGAGAGCGTGAGAGAGTGCGTGAGAGAGAGTGTGAGAGAGTGTGTGAGAGAGTGCGTGAGAGAGCGTGAGAGAGAGCGTGAGAGAGTGCGTGAGAGAGTGTGTGAGAGAGAGCGTGAGAGAGAGTGTGAGAGAGTGCGTGAGAGAGTGTGAGAGAGTGCGTGTGAGAGTGCGTGAGAGAGAGCGTGAGAGAGTGCGTGAGAGAGAGCGTGAGAGAGTGCGTGAGAGAGTGCGTGAGAGAGTGCGTGAGAGAGAGCGTGAGAGAGTGCATGAGAGAGAGCGTGAGAGAGAGCGTGAGAGAGTGCGTGAGAGAGAGCGTGAGAGAGAGCGTGAGAGAGAGCATGAGAGAGTGCGTGAGAGAGAGTGTGAGAGAGTGTGAGAGAGAGCGTGAGAGAGTGCGTGAGAGAGAGCGTGAGAGAGAGCGTGAGAGAGAGCGTGAGAGAGTGCGTGAGAGAGAGTGTGAGAGAGTGTGAGAGAGAGCGTGAGAGAGTGCGTGAGAGAGTGCGTGAGAGAGAGTGTGAGAGAGAGTGTGAGAGAGTGTGAGAGAGAGCGTGAGAGAGTGCGTGAGAGAGAGCGTGAGAGAGAGTGTGAGAGAGTGCGTGAGAGAGTGTGTGAGAGAGAGTGTGAGAGAGAGCGTGAGAGAGTGCGTGAGAGAGAGCGTGAGAGAGTGCGTGAGAGAGCGAGAGAGAGTGTGAGAGAGTGTGTGAGAGAGAGCGTGAGAGCGTGAGAGAGAGCGTGAGAGAGTGTGAGAGAGTGCGTGAGAGAGTGTGTGAGAGAGAGTGTGAGAGAGAGCGTGAGAGAGTGCGTGAGAGAGAGCGTGAGAGAGTGCGTGAGAGAGTGCGTGAGAGAGAGCGTGAGAGAGTGCGTGAGAGAGTGCGTGAGAGAGAGCGTGAGAGAGAGCGTGAGAGAGTGCGTGAGAGAGTGTGTGAGAGAGTGTGTGAGAGAGAGTGTGAGAGAGTGCGTGAGAGAGTGCGTGAGAGAGTGCGAGAGAGAGAGTGCGTGAGAGAGAGCGTGAGAGAGTGCGTGAGAGAGTGCGTGAGAGAGTGTGAGAGAGAGCGTGAGAGAGAGCGTGAGAGAGTGTGAGAGAGAGAGTGCGTGAGAGAGAGCGTGAGAGAGTGCGTGAGAGAGTGTGAGAGAGAGCGTGAGAGAGAGCGTGAGAGAGTGTGAGAGAGAGAGTGCGTGAGAGAGAGCGTGAGAGAGTGCGTGAGAGAGTGCGTGAGAGAGAGCGTGAGAGAGTGCGTGAGAGAGAGCGTGAGAGAGAGTGTGAGAGAGAGCGTGAGAGAGTGCGTGAGAGAGAGCGTGAGAGAGTGCGTGAGAGAGAGCGTGAGAGAGAGCGTGAGAGAGAGCATGAGAGAGTGCGTGAGAGAGAGTGTGAGAGAGTGTGAGAGAGAGCGTGAGAGAGTGCGTGAGAGAGAGCGTGAGAGAGAGCGTGAGAGAGAGCGTGAGAGAGTGCGTGAGAGAGAGTGTGAGAGAGTGTGAGAGAGAGCGTGAGAGAGTGCGTGAGAGAGTGCGTGAGAGAGAGTGTGAGAGAGAGTGTGAGAGAGTGTGAGAGAGAGCGTGAGAGAGTGCGTGAGAGAGAGCGTGAGAGAGAGTGTGAGAGAGTGCGTGAGAGAGTGTGTGAGAGAGAGTGTGAGAGAGAGCGTGAGAGAGTGCGTGAGAGAGAGCGTGAGAGAGTGCGTGAGAGAGCGAGAGAGAGTGTGAGAGAGTGTGTGAGAGAGAGCGTGAGAGCGTGAGAGAGAGCGTGAGAGAGTGTGAGAGAGTGCGTGAGAGAGTGTGTGAGAGAGAGTGTGAGAGAGAGCGTGAGAGAGTGCGTGAGAGAGAGCGTGAGAGAGTGCGTGAGAGAGTGCGTGAGAGAGAGCGTGAGAGAGTGCGTGAGAGAGTGCGTGAGAGAGAGCGTGAGAGAGAGCGTGAGAGAGTGCGTGAGAGAGTGTGTGAGAGAGTGTGTGAGAGAGAGTGTGAGAGAGTGCGTGAGAGAGTGCGTGAGAGAGTGTGAGAGAGAGAGTGCGTGAGAGAGAGCGTGAGAGAGTGCGTGAGAGAGTGCGTGAGAGAGTGTGAGAGAGAGCGTGAGAGAGAGCGTGAGAGAGTGTGAGAGAGAGAGTGCGTGAGAGAGAGCGTGAGAGAGTGCGTGAGAGAGTGTGAGAGAGAGCGTGAGAGAGAGCGTGAGAGAGTGTGAGAGAGAGAGTGCGTGAGAGAGAGCGTGAGAGAGTGCGTGAGAGAGTGCGTGAGAGAGAGCGTGAGAGAGTGCGTGAGAGAGAGCGTGAGAGAGAGTGTGAGAGAGAGCGTGAGAGAGTGCGTGAGAGAGTGTGAGAGAGAGTGCGTGAGAGAGAGCGTGAGAGAGAGCGTGAGAGAGTGCGTGAGAGAGTGCGTGAGAGAGAGCGTGAGAGAGAGCGTGAGAGAGTGTGTGAGAGAGTGCGTGAGAGAGAGCGTGAGAGAGTGTGCGTGAGAGAGTGCGTGAGAGAGTGCGTGAGAGAGAGCGTGAGAGAGTGCGTGAGAGAGTGCGTGAGAGAGTGCGTGAGAGAGTGTGTGAGAGAGTGTGTGAGAGAGTGCATGAGACAGTGCGTGAGAGAGCGTGAGAGAGTGCGTGAGAGGGAGCGTGAGAGAGTGCGTGAGAGAGTGCGTGAGAGAGAGCGTGAGAGAGTGCGTGAGAGACAGTGCGTGAGAGAGTGCGTGAGAGAGTGCGTGAGAGAGTGCGTGAGAGAGTGCGTGAGAGAGAGTGTGAGAGAGTGCGTGAGAGAGAGCGTGAGAGAGTGTGTGAGAGAGTGCGTGAGAGGGAGCGTGAGAGAGTGCGTGAGAGGGAGCGTGAGAGAGAGCGTGAGAGAGAGCGTGAGAGAGTGCGTGAGAGAGAGTGTGAGAGAGTGTGAGAGAGAGCGTGAGAGAGTGCGTGAGAGAGAGCGTGAGAGAGAGTGTGAGAGAGTGCGTGAGAGAGTGCGTGAGAGAGTGCGTGAGAGAGTGCGTGAGAGAGTGCGTGAGAGAGTGCGTGAGAGAGTGCGTGAGAGAGAGCGTGAGACAGTGCGTGAGAGAGTGCGTGAGAGAGTGCGTGAGAGAGTGCGTGAGAGAGTGCGTGAGAGAGAGCGTGAGACAGTGCGTGAGAGAGTGCGTGAGAGAGTGCGTGAGAGAGTGTGTGAGAGAGTGCGTGAGACAGTGTGAGAGAGTGCGTGAGAGGGAGCGTGAGAGAGTGTGTGAGAGAGTGCGTGAGACAGTGCGTGAGAGAGTGCGTGAGAGAGTGCGTGAGAGAGTGTGTGAGAGAGTGCGTGAGAGAGTGCGTGAGACAGTGTGAGAGAGTGCGTGAGAGGGAGCGTGAGAGAGTGCGTGAGAGAGTGCGTGAGACAGTGCGTGAGAGAGTGCGTGAGAGAGAGCGTGAGAGAGTGTGTGAGAGAGTGCGTGAGACGAGTGTGAGAGAGTGCGTGAGAGGAGGCGTGAGAGAGTGTGTGAGAGAGTGCGTGAGAGAGAGCGTGAGAGAGTGCGTGAGAGAGTGCGTGAGAGAGAGCGTGAGAGAGTGCGTGAGAGAGTGTGTGAGAGAGTGCGTGAGAGAGTGTGAGAGAGAGCGTGAGAGAGAGCGTGAGAGAGAGCGTGAGAGAGAGCGTGAGAGAGTGCGTGAGAGAGAGCGTGAGAGAGAGCGTGAGAGAGTGTGTGAGAGAGTGCGTGAGAGAGTGCGTGAGAGAGTGTGAGAGAGTGCGTGAGAGAGTGCGTGAGAGAGTGCGTGAGAGAGAGCGTGAGAGAGAGCGTGAGAGAGAGCGTGAGAGAGTGCGTGAGAGAGAGCGTGAGAGAGAGCGTGAGAGAGTGCGTGAGAGAGTAGAGAGAGCGTGAGAGAGAGCGTGAGAGAGTGTGTGAGAGAGCGTGAGAGAGAGCGTGAGAGAGAGCGTGAGAGAGTGTGAGAGAGTGCGTGAGAGAGAGCGTGAGAGAGAGCGTGAGAGAGAGCGTGAGAGAGTGCGTGAGAGAGTGCGTGAGAGAGAGCGTGAGAGAGCGTGAGAGAGAGCGTGAGAGAGTGCGTGAGAGAGTGCGTGAGAGAGTGCGTGAGAGAGTGTGAGAGAGTGCGTGAGAGAGTGTGAGAGAGTGTGAGAGAGAGTGCGTGAGAGAGAGCGTGAGAGAGTGCGTGAGAGAGTGCTGTGAGAGAGAGTCGTGAGAGAGAGCGTGAGAGAGTGCGTGAGAGAGAGCGTGAGAGAGTGCGTGAGAGAGAGCGTGAGAGAGTGCGTGAGAGAGTGAGAGAGAGTGTGAGAGAGAGCGTGAGAGAGAGCGTGAGAGAGAGCGTGAGAGAGTGCGTGAGAGAGAGCGTGAGTGCGTGAGAGAGTGCGTGAGAGAGTGAGAGAGAGTGTGAGAGAGAGCGTGAGAGAGAGCGTGAGAGAGAGCGTGAGAGAGTGCGTGAGAGAGAGCGTGAGAGAGTGCGTGAGAGAGTGCGTGAGAGAGTGTGAGAGAGAGCGTGAGAGAGTGCGTGAGAGAGTGCGTGAGAGAGTGTGAGAGAGAGCGTGAGAGAGAGCGTGAGAGAGAGCGTGAGAGAGTGCGTGAGAGAGAGCGTGAGAGAGTGCGTGAGAGAGAGTGTGAGAGAGTGCGTGAGAGAGTGCGTGAGAGAGTGTGAGAGAGAGTGCGTGAGAGAGAGCGTGAGAGAGAGCGTGAGAGTGAGAGAGTGCGTGAGAGAGTGCGTGAGAGAGTGTGAGAGAGAGAGTGCGTGAGAGAGAGAGTGAGAGAGTGCGTGAGAGAGAGCGTGAGAGAGAGTGTGAGAGAGAGCGTGAGAGAGTGCGTGAGAGAGTGCGTGAGAGAGAGTGCGTGAGAGAGCTGTGAGAGAGTGCGTGAGAGAGAGCGTGAGAGAGAGCGTGAGAGAGTGCGTGAGAGAGTGCGTGAGAGAGTGCGTGAGAGAGAGCGTGAGAGAGTGTGTGAGAGAGTGCGTGAGAGAGAGCGTGAGAGAGAGCGTGAGAGAGTGCGTGAGAGAGTGCGTGAGAGAGTGCGTGAGACAGTGCGTGAGAGAGTGTGTGAGAGAGTGCGTGAGAGAGAGCGTGAGAGAGTGCGTGAGACAGTGCGTGAGAGAGTGCGTGAGAGAGTGCGTGAGAGAGGGCGTGAGAGAGGGCGTGAGAGAGTGTGTGAGAGAGTGCGTGAGAGGGAGCGTGAGAGAGTGCGTGAGAGAGAGCGTGAGAGAGTGCGTGAGAGAGTGCGTG
>NW_028226626.1:0-30645 GCF_052327205.1 Somniosus microcephalus
CAAGTCTGGAGGGTGAATCAGAAGAAGCAGAAGAAGGAGAAGGAGAAGGTGAAGTCTGGAGGGTGAATCAGAAGAAGCAGAAGAAGGAGAATGAGAAGATGAAGTCTGGAGGGTGTATCAGAAGAAGCAGAATAAGGAGAAGGAGAAGGTGAAGTCTGGAGGGTGAATCAGGAGAAGCAGAAGAAGGAGAAGGAGAAGGTGAAGTCTGGAGGGTGAATCAGAAGAAGTAGAAGAAGGAGAAGGATAAGGTGAAGTCTGGAGGGTGAAGCAGAAGAAGTAGAAGAAGGAGAAGGAGAAGGTGAAGTCTGGAGGGTGAATCAGAAGAAGTAGAAGAAGGAGAAGGAGAAGGTGAAGTCTGGAGGTGAATCAGAAGATGCAGAAGAAGGAGAAGGAGAAGGTGAAGTCTGCAGGGTGAAGCAGAAGAAGCAGAAGAAGGAGAAGGAGAAGGTGAAGTCTGGAGGGTGAAGCAGAAGAAGCAGAAGAAGGAGAAGGAGAAGGTGAAGTCAGGAGGGTGAATCAGAAGAAGTGGAAGAAGGAGAAGGAGAAGGTGAAGTCTGGAGGGTGAATCAGAAGAAGTAGAAGAAGGAGAAGGAGAAGGGTGAAGTCTGGAGAGTGAATCAGAAGAAGTAGAAGAAGGAGAAGGAGAAGGTGAAGTCTGGAGGGTGAATCAGAAGAAGCAGAAGAAGGAGAAGGAGAAGGTGAAGTCTGGAGGGAGAAGCAGAAGAAGTAGAAGAAGGAGAAGGAGAAGGTGAAGTCTGGAGGGTGAATCAGAAGAAGTAGAAGAAGGAGAAGGAGAAGGTGAAGTCTGGAGGGTGAATCAGAAGAAGTAGAAGAAGGAGAAGGAGAAGGTGAAGTCTGGAGGGTGAATCAGAAGAAGCAGAAGAAGGAGAAGGAGAAGGTGAAGTCTGGAGGGTGAATCAGAAGAAGTAGAAGAAGGAGAAGAAGAAGGTGTAGTCTGCAGGGTGAATCAGAAGAAGTAGACGAAGGAGAAGGAGAAGGGTGAAGTCTGGAGGGTGAATCAGAAGAAGCAGAAGAAGGAGAAGGAGAAGGTGAGGTCTGGAGGGTGAATCAGAAGAAGCAGAAGAAGGAGAAGGAGAAGGTGAAGTCTGGAGGGTGAAGCAGAAGAAGTAGAAGAAGGAGAAGGAGAAGGTGAAGTCAGGAGGGTGAATCAGAAGAAGTAGAAGAAGGGAGAAGGAGAAGGTGAAGTCAGGAGGGTGAATCAGAAGAAGCAGAAGATGGAGAAGGAGAAGGTGTAGTCTGGAGGGGTGAATCAGAAGAATCAGAAGAAGGAGAAGGAGAAGGTGAAGTATGGAGGGTGAATCAGAAGAAGCAGAAGAAGGAGAAGGAGAAGGGTGAAGTCTGGAGGGTGAAGCAGAAGAAGTAGAAGAAGGAGAAGGAGAAGGTGAAGTCAGGAGGGTGAATCAGAAGAAGTAGAAGAAGGAGAAGGAGAAGGTGAAGTCAGGAGGGTGAATCAGAAGAAGCAGGAGATGGAGAAGGAGAAGGTGAAGTCTGGAGGGTGAATCAGAAGAATCAGAAGAAGGAGAAGGAGAAGGTGAAGTATGGAGGGTGAATCAGAAGAAGCAGAAGAAAGAGAAGGAGAAGGTGAAGTGTGGAGGGTGAAGCAGAAGAAGCAGAAGAAGGAGAAGGAGAAGGTGAAGACTGGAGGGTGAATCAGAAGAAGTAGAAGAAGGAGAAGGTGAAGTCTGGAGGGTGAATCAGAAGAAGTAGAAGAAGGAGAATGAGAACGTGAAGTCTGGAGGGTGAATCAGAAGAAGCAGAAGAAGGAGAAGGAGAAGGTGAAGTCTGGAGGGTGAATCAGAAGAAGCAGAAGAAGGAGAAGGAGAAGGTGAAGTCAGGAGGGTGAATCAGAAGAAGTAGAAGAAGGAGAAGGAGAAGGTGAAGTCAGGAGTGTGAATCAGAAGAAGCAGAAGAAGGAGAAGGAGAAGGTGAAGTCTGGAGGGTGAATCAGAAGAATCAGAAGAAGTAGAAGGAGAAGGTGAAGTCTGGAGGTTGAATCAGAAGAAGCAGAAGAAAGAGAGGGAGAAGGTGAAGTCTGGAGGGTGAAGCAGAAGAAGCAGAAGAAGGAGAAGGAAAAGGTGAAGACTGGAGGGTGAATCAGAAGAAGTAGAAGAAGGAGAAGGTGAAGCCTGGAGGGTGAATCAGAAAAAGCAGAAGAAGGAGAAGGAGAAGGTGAAGTCTGGAGGGTGAATCAGAAGATGCAGAAGAAGGAGAAGGAGAAGATGAAGTCTGGAGGGTGAATCAGAAGAAGTAGAAGAAGGAGAAGGGGAAGGTGAGGTCTGGAGGGTGAATCAGAAGAAGCAGAAGAAGGAGAAGGAGAAGGTGAAGTCTGGAGGGTGAATCAGAAGAAGCAGTAGAAGGAGAAGGAGAAGGTTGAAGTCTGGAGGGGTGAATCAGAAGAAGCAGAAGAAGGAGAAGGAGAAGGTGAAGTCAGGAGGGCGAATCAGAAGGAGCAGAAGAAGGAGAAGCAGAAGGTGAAGTTAGGAGGGTGAATCAGAAGAAGCAGAAGAAGGAGAAGGAGAAGGTGAAGATAGGGGGGGTGAAGCAGAAGAAGTAGAAGAAGGAGAAGGAGAAGGTGAAGTCAGGAGGGTGAAGCAGAAGAAGCAGAAGAATGAGAAGGAGAAGGAGAAGGTGAAGTCTGGAGGGCGGCAGCAGAAGAAGCAGAAGAAGGAGAAGGTGAAGTCTGGAGGGTGAAGCAGAAGAAGCAGAAGAAGGAGAAGCGAGAAGGTGAAGTCTGGAGGGTGAATCAGAAGAAGTAGAAGAAGGAGAAGGAGAAGGTGAAGTCAGGAGGGGTGAAGCAGAAGAAGCAGAAGAAGGAGAAGGAGAAGGTGAAGTCTGGAGGGTGAAGCAGAAGAAGCAGAAGAAGGAGAAGGAGAAGGTGAAGTCTGGAGGGCGAAGCAGAGGGAGCAGAAGAAGGAGAAGGAGAAGGTGAAGTCGGGAGGGTGAAGCAGAAGAAGCAGAAGAAGGAGAAGGAGAAGGTGAAGTCTGGAGGGTGAATCAGAAGAAGTAGAAGAAGGAGAAGGAGAAGGTGAAGTCAGGAGGCTGAAGCAGAAGAAGCAGAAGAAGGAGAAGGAGAAGGTGAAGTCTGGAGGGTGAAGCAGAAGATGCAGAAGAAGGAGAAGAAGAAGGTGAAGTCTGGAGGGTGAAGCAGAAGAAGCAGAAGAAGGAGAAGGAGAAGGTGAAGTCAGGAGGGTGAATCAGAAGAAGTAGAGGAAGCAGAAGGAGAAGGTGAAGGTCTGGAGGGTGAATCAGAAGAAGTAGAAGAAGGAGAAGGAGAAGGTGAAGTCTGGAGGGCGAAGCAGAAGAAGCAGAAGAAGGAGAAGGAGAAGGTGAAGTCTGGATGTGAAGCAGAAGAAGCAGAAGAAGGAGAAGGAGAAGGTGAAGTCTGGAGGGTGAATCAGATGAAGTAGAAGAAGAAGAAGGAGAAGGTGAATTCAGGAGGGTGAAGCAGAAGAAGCAGAAGAAGGAGAAGGAGAAGGTGAAGTCTGGAGGGTGAAGCAGAAGAAGCAGAAGAAAGAGAAGGAGAAGGTGAAGTCTGGAGGGTGAAGCAGAAGAAGCAGAAGAAGGAGAAGGAGAAGGTGAAGACTGGAGGGTGAATCAGAAGAAGGAGAAGAAGGAGGAAGGAGAAGGTGAAGTCTGGAGGGGTGAATCAGAAGAAGTAGAAGAAGGAGAAGGAGAAGGTGAAGTCTGGAGGGCGAAGCAGAAGATGCAGAAGAAGGAGAAGGAGAAGGTGAAGTCTGGAGGGGTGAAGCAGAAGAAGCAGAAGAAGGAGAAGGAGAAGGTGAAGTCTGGAGGGTGAATCAGATGAAGTAGAAGAAGGAGAAGGAGAAGGTGAAGTCAGGAGGGTGAAGCAGAAGAAGCAGAAGAAGGAGAAGGAGAAGGTGAAGTCTGTAGGGTGAAGCAGAAGAAGCAGAAGAAGGAGAAGGAGATGGTGAAGTCTGGAGGGTGAATCAGAAGAAGCAGAAGAAGGAGAAGGAGAAGGTGAAGTCTGGAGGGAGAAGCAGAAGAAGTAGAAGAAGGAGAAGGAGAAGGTGAAGTCTGGAGGGTGAATCAGAAGAAGCAGAAGAAGGAGAAGGAGAAGGTGAAGTCTGGGAGGGTGAATCAGAAGAAGTAGAAGAAGGAGAAGGAGAAGGTGAAGTCTGGAGGGTGAATCAGAAGAAGCAGAACAAGGAGAAGGAGAAGGTGAAGTCTGGAGGGTGAATCAGAAGAAGTAGAAGAAGGGAGAAGGAGAAGGTGTAGTCTGCAGGGGTGAATCAGAAGAAGTAGACGAAGGAGAAGGAGAAGGTGAAGTCTGGAGGGTGAATCAGAAGAAGCAGAAGAAGGAGAAGGAGAAGGTGAGGTCTGGGAGGGTGAATCAGAAGAAGCAGAAGAAGGAAAAAGAGAAGGTGAAGTCTGGAGGGTGAAGCAGAAGAAGTAGAAGAAGGAGAAGGAGAAGGTGAAGTCAGGAGGGGTGAATCAGAAGAAGTAGAAGAAGGAGAAGGAGAAGGTGAAGTCAGGAGGGTGAATCAGAAGAAGCAGAAGATGGAGAAGGAGAAGGTGTAGTCTGGAGGGTGAATCAGAAGAATCAGAAGAAGGAGAAGGAGAAGGTGAAGTATGGAGGGTGAATCAGAAGAAGCAGAAGAAGGAGAAGGAGAAGGTGAAGTCTGGAGGGTGAAGCAGAAGAAGTAGAAGAAGGAGAAGGAGAAGGTGAAGTCAGGAGGGTGAATCAGAAGAAGTAGAAGAAGGAGAAGGAGAAGGTGAAGTCAGGAGGGTGAATCAGAAGAAGCAGGAGATGGAGAAGGAGAAGGTGAAGTCTGGAGGGTGAATCAGAAGAATCAGAAGAAGGAGAAGGAGAAGGTGAAGTATGGAGGGTGAATCAGAAGAAGCAGAAGAAAGAGAGGGAGAAGGTGAAGTCTGGAGGGTGAAGCAGAAGAAGCAGAAGAAGGAGAAGGAAAAGGTGAAGACTGGAGGGTGAATCAGAAGAAGTAGAAGAAGGAGAAGGTGAAGTCTGGAGGGTGAATCAGAAGAAGTAGAAGAAGGAGAAGGAGAAGGTGAAGTCTGGAGGGTGAATCAGAAGAAGCAGAAGAAGGAGAAGGAGAAGGTGAAGTCTGGAGGGTGAATCAGAAGATGCAGAAGAAGGAGAAGGAGAAGATGAAGTCTGGAGGGTGAATCAGAAGAAGTAGAAGAAGGAGAAGGAGAAGGTGAGGTCTGGAGGGTGTATCAGAAGAAGCAGAAGAAGGAGAAGGAGAAGGTGAAGTCTGGAGGGTGAATCAGAAGAAGCAGTAGAAGGAGAAGGAGAAGGTGAAGTCTGGAGGGTGAATCAGAAGAAGCAGAAGAAGGAGAAGGAGAAGGTGAAGTCAGGAGGGCGAATCAGAAGGAGCAGAAGAAGGAGAAGCAGAAGGTGAAGTTAGGAGGGTGAATCAGAAGAAGCAGAAGAAGGAGAAGGAGAAGGTGAAGATAGGGGGGTGAAGCAGAAGAAGTAGAAGAAGGAGAAGGATAAGGTGAAGTCAGGAGGGTGAAGCAGAAGAAGCAGAAGAATGAGAAGGAGAAGGAGAAGGTGAAGTCTGGAGGGCGCAGCAGAAGAAGCAGAAGAAGGAGAAGGTGAAGTCTGGAGGGTGAAGCAGAAGAAGCAGAAGAAGGAGAAGGAGAAGGTGAAGTCTGGAGGGCGAAGCAGAGGAAGCAGAAGAAGGAGAAGGAGAAGGTGAAGTCGGGAGGGTGAAGCAGAAGAAGCAGATGAAGGAGAAGGAGAAGGTGAAGTCTGGAGGGTGAATCAGAAGAAGTAGAAGAAGGAGAAGGAGAAGGTGAAGTCAGGAGGCTGAAGCAGAAGAAGCAGAAGAAGGAGAAGGAGAAGGTGAAGTCTGGAGGGTGAAGCAGAAGATGCAGAAGAAGGAGAAGAAGAAGGTGAAGTCTGGAGGGTGAAGCAGAAGAAGCAGAAGAAGGAGAAGGAGAAGGTGAAGTCAGGAGGGTGAATCAGAAGAAGTAGAGGAAGCAGAAGGAGAAGGTGAAGTCTGGAGGGTGAATCAGAAGAAGTAGAAGAAGGAGAAGGAGAAGGTGAAGTCTGGAGGGCGAAGCAGAAGAAGGAGAAGGAGAAGGTGAAGTCTGGAGGGTGAAGCAGAAGAAGCAGAAGAAGGAGAAGGAGAAGGTGAAGTCTGGAGGGTGAATCAGATGAAGTAGAAGAAGAAGAAGGAGAAGGTGAATTCAGGAGGGTGAAGCAGAAGAAGCAGAAGAAGGAGAAGGAGAAGGTGAAGTCTGGAGGGTGAAGCAGAAGAAGCAGAAGAAAGAGAAGGAGAAGGTGAAGTCTGGAGGGTGAAGCAGAAGAAGCAGAAGAAGGAGAAGGAGAAGGTGAAGACTGGAGGGTGAATCAGAAGATGCAGAAGAAGGAGAAGGAGAAGATGAAGTCTGGAGGGTGAATCAGAAGAAGTAGAAGAAGGAGAAGGAGAAGGTGAGGTCTGGAGGGTGAATCAGAAGAAGCAGAAGAAGGAGAAGGAGAAGGTGAAGTCTGGAGGGTGAATCAGAAGAAGCAGTAGAAGGAGAAGGAGAAGGTGAAGTCTGGAGGGTGAATCAGAAGAAGCAGAAGAAGGAGAAGGAGAAGGTGAAGTCAGGAGGGCGAATCAGAAGGAGCAGAAGAAGGAGAAGCAGAAGGTGAAGTTAGGAGGGTGAATCAGAAGAAGCAGAAGAAGGAGAAGGAGAAGGTGAAGATAGGGGGGTGAAGCAGAAGAAGTAGAAGAAGGAGAAGGAGAAGGTGAAGTCAGGAGGGTGAAGCAGAAGAAGCAGAAGAATGAGAAGGAGAAGGAGAAGGTGAAGTCTGGAGGGCGCAGCAGAAGAAGCAGAAGAAGGAGAAGGTGAAGTCTGGAGGGTGAAGCAGAAGAAGCAGAAGAAGGAGAAGGAGAAGGTGAAGTCTGGAGGGTGAATCAGAAGAAGTAGAAGAAGGAGAAGGAGAAGGTGAAGTCAGGAGGGTGAAGCAGAAGAAGCAGAAGAAGGAGAAGGAGAAGGTGAAGTCTGGAGGGTTAAGCAGAAGAAGCAGAAGAAGGAGAAGGAGAAGGTGAAGTCTGGAGGGCGAAGCAGAGGAAGCAGAAGAAGGAGAAGGAGAAGGTGAAGTCGGGAGGGTGAAGCAGAAGAAGCAGAAGAAGGAGAAGGAGAAGGTGAAGTCTGGAGGGTGAATCAGAAGAAGTAGAAGAAGGAGAAGGAGAAGGTGAAGTCAGGAGGCTGAAGCAGAAGAAGCAGAAGAAGGAGAAGGAGAAGGTGAAGTCTGGAGGGTGAAGCAGAAGATGCAGAAGAAGGAGAAGAAGAAGGTGAAGTCTGGAGGGTGAAGCAGAAGAAGCAGAAGAAGGAGAAGGAGAAGGTGAAGTGAGGAGGGTGAATCAGAAGAAGTAGAGGAAGCAGAAGGAGAAGGTGAAGTCTGGAGGGTGAATCAGAAGAAGTAGAAGAAGGAGAAGGAGAAGGTGAAGTCTGGAGGGCGAAGCAGAAGAAGCAGAAGAAGGAGAAGGAGAAGGTGAAGTCTGGAGGGTGAAGCAGAAGAAGCAGAAGAAGGAGAAGGAGAAGGTGAAGTCTGGAGGGTGAATCAGATGAAGTAGAAGAAGAAGAAGGAGAAGGTGAATTCAGGAGGGTGAAGCAGAAGAAGCAGAAGAAGGAGAAGGAGAAGGTGAAGTCTGGAGGGTGAAGCAGAAGAAGCAGAAGAAAGAGAAGGAGAAGGTGAAGTCTGTAGGGTGAAGCAGAAGAAGCAGAAGAAGGAGAAGGAGAAGGTGAAGACTGGAGGGTGAATCAGAAGAAGGAGAAGAAGGAGAAGGAGAAGGTGAAGTCTGGAGGGTGAATCAGAAGAAGTAGAAGAAGGAGAAGGAGAAGGTGAAGTCTGGAGGGCGAAGCAGAAAATGCAGAAGAAGGAGAAGGAGAAGGTGAAGTCTGGAGGGTGAATCAGAAGAAGTAGAAGAAGGAGAAGGAGAAGGTGAAGTCTGGAGGGTGAATCAGAAGAAGCAGAAGAAGGAGAAGGAGAAGTTGAAGTCTGGAGGGTGAATCAGAAGAAGCAGAAGAAGGAGAAGGAGAAGATGAAGTCTGGAGGGTGAATCAGAAGAAGTAGAAGAAGGAGAAGGAGAAGGTGAGGTCTGGAGGGTGAATCAGAAGAAGCAGAAGAAGGAGAAGGAGAAGGTGAAGTATGGAGGGTGAATCAGAAGAAGCAGAAGAAGGAGAAGGAGAAGGTGAAGCATGGAGGGTGAATCAGAAGAAGCAGAAGAAGGAGAAGGAGAAGGTGAAGTCAGGAGGGTGAATAAGAAGAAGCTGAAGAAGGAGAAGGAGAAGGTAAAGTTAGGAGGGTGAATCAGAAGAAGCAGAAGAAGGAGAAGGAGCAGGTGAAGTCAGGGGGGTGAAGCAGAAGAAGTAGAAGAAGGAGAAGGAGAAGATGAAGTCAGGAGGGTGAAGCAGAAGAAGCAGAAGAAGGAGAAGGAGAAGGTGAAGTCTGGAGGGCGCAGCAGAAGAAACAGAAGAAGGAGAAGGAGAAGGTGAAGTCTGGAGGGTGAAGCAGAAGAAGCAGAAGAAGGAGAAGGAGAAGGTGAAGTCTGGAGGGTGAATCAGAAGAAGTAGAAGAAGGAGAAGGAGAAGGTGAAGTCAGGAGGGTGAATCAGAAGAAGTAGAAGAAGGAGAAGGAGAATTTGAAGTCTGGAGGGTGAATCAGAAGTAGTAGAAGAAGGAGAAGGAGAAGGTGAAGTCTGGAGAGTGAATCCGAAGAAGTAGAAGAAGGAGAAGGAGAAGGTGAAGTCTGCAGGGTGAATCAGAAGAAGCAGAAGAAGGAGAAGGAGAAGGTGAAGTCTGGAGGGAGAAGCAGAAGAAGGAGAAGAAGGAGAAGGAGGAGGTGAAGTCTGGAGGGTGAATCAGAAGAAGTAGAAGAAGGAGAAGGAGAAGGTGAAGTCTGGAGGGTGAATCAGAAGAAGTAAAAGAAGGAGAAGGAGAAGGTGAAGTCTGGAGGGTGAATCAGAAGAAGCAGAAGAAGGAGAAGGAGAAGGTGAAGTCTGGAGGGTGAATCAGAAGAAGTAGAAGAAGGAGAAGGAGAAGGTGTAGTCTGCAGGTTGAATCAGAAGACGTAGACGAAGGAGAAGGAGAAGGTGAAGTCTGGAGGGTGAATCAGAAGAAGCAGAAGAAGGAGAAGGAGAAAGTGAAGTCTGGAGGGTGAATCAGAAGAAGTAGAAGAAGGAGAAGGAGAAGGTGAAGTCTATAGGGTGAATCAGAAGAAGCAGAAGAAGGAGAAGAAGAAGGTGAAGTCTGGAGGGTGAATCAGAAGAAGCAGAAGAAGGAGAAGGAGATGGTGAAGTCTGGAGGGTGAATCAGATGAAGCAGAATAAGGAGAAGGAGAAGATGAAGTCTGGAGGGTGAAGCAGAAGAAGCAGCAGAAGGAGAAGGAGAAGGTGAAGTTAGGAGGGTGAATCAGAAGAAGTAGAAGAAGGAGAAGGAGAAGGTGAAGTCTGGAGGGTGAATCAGAAGAAGTAGAAGAAGGAGAAGGAGAAGGTGAAGTCTGGAGGGTGAATCAGAAGAAGTAGAAGAAGGAGAAGGAGAAGGTGAAGTCCCGAGGGTGAATCAGAAGAAGCAGAAGAAGGAGAAGGAGAATGTGAAGTCTGGAGGGTGAATCAGAAGAAGCAGAAGAAGGAGAAGGAGAAGGTGAAGTATGGAGGGTGAATCAGAAGAAGCAGAAGAAGGAGAAGGAGAAGGTGAAGCATGGAGGGTGAATCAGAAGAAGCAGAAGAAGGAGAAGGAGAAGGTGAAGTCAGGAGGGTGAATAAGAAGAAGCAGAAGAAGGAGAAGGAGAAGGTAAAGTTAGGAGGGTGAATCAGAAGAAGCAGAAGAAGGAGAAGGAGCAGGTGAAGTCAGGGGGGTGAAGCAGAAGAAGTAGAAGAAGGAGAAGGAGAAGGTGAAGTCAGGAGGGTGAAGCAGAAGAAGCAGAAGAAGGAGAAGGAGAAGGTGAAGTCTGGAGGGCGCAGCAGAAGAAACAGAAGAAGGAGAAGGAGAAGGTGAAGTCTGGAGGGTGAAGCAGAAGAAGGAGAAGGAGAAGGTGAAGTCTGGAGGGTGAATCAGAAGAAGTAGAAGAAGGAGAAGGAGAAGGTGAAGTCAGGAGAGTGAAGCAGAAGAAGCAGAAGAAGGAGAAGGAGAAGGTGAAGTCTGGAGGGTGAAGCAGAAGAAGCAGAAGAAGGAGAAGGAGAAGGTGAAGTCTGGAGGGTGAAGCAGAAGAAGCAGAAGAAGGAGAAGGAGAAGGTGAAGTCTGGAGGGTGAAGCAGAAGAAGCAGAAGAAGGAGAAGGAGAAGGTGAAGTCTGAAGGGTGAATCAGAAGAAGTAGAAGAAGGAGAAGGAGAAGGTGAAGTCAGGAGGGTGAAGCAGAAGAAGCAGAAGAAGGAGAAGGAGAAGGTGAAGTCTGGAGGGTGAAGCAGAAGAAGCAGAAGAAGGAGAAGGAGAAGGTGAAGTCTGTAGGGTGAAGCAGAAGAAGCAGAAGAAGGAGAAGGAGAAGGTGAAGTCAGGAGGGTGAATCAGAAGAAGTAGAAGAAGGAGAAGGAGAAGGTGAAGTCTGGAGGGTGAATCAGAAGTAGTAGAAGAAGGAGAAGGAGAAGGTGAAGTCTGGAGAGTGAATCAGAAGAAGTAGAAGAAGGAGAAGGAGAAGGTGAAGTCTGGAGGGTGAATCAGAAGAAGCAGAAGAAGTAGAAGGAGAAGGTGAAGTCTGGAGGGAGAAGCAGAAGAAGGAGAAGAAGGAGAAGGAGGAGGAGAAGTCTGGAGGGTGAATCAGAAGAAGTAGAAGAAGGAGAAGGAGAAGGTGAAGTCTGGAGGGTGAATCAGAAGAAGTAAAAGAAGGAGAAGGAGAAGGTGAAGTCTGGAGGGTGAATCAGAAGAAGCAGAAGAAGGAGAAGGAGAAGGTGAAGTCTGGAGGGTGAATCAGAAGAAGTAGAAGAAGGAGAAGGAGAAGGTGTAGTCTGCAGGTTGAATCAGAAGACGTAGACGAAGGAGAAGGAGAAGGTGAAGTCTGGAGGGTGAATCAGAAGAAGCAGAAGAAGGAGAAGGAGAAGGTGAAGTCTGGAGGGTGAATCAGAAGAAGTAGAAGAAGGAGAAGGAGAAGGTGAAGTCTATAGGGTGAATCAGAAGAAGCAGAAGAAGGAGAAGGAGAAGGTGAAGTCTGGAGGGTGAATCAGAAGAAGCAGAAGAAGGAGAAGGAGATGGTGAAGTCTGGAGGGTGAATCAGATGAAGCAGAATAAGGAGAAGGAGAAGATGAAGTCTGGAGGGTGAAGCAGAAGAAGCAGAAGAAGGAGAAGGAGAAGGTGAAGTCAGGAGGGTGAATCAGAAGAAGTAGAAGAAGGAGAAGGAGAAGGTGAAGTCTGGAGGGTGAATCAGAAGAAGTAGAAGAAGGAGAAGGAGAAGGTGAAGTCTGGAGGGTGAATCAGAAGAAGTAGAAGAAGGAGAAGGAGAAGGTGAAGTCCCGAGGGTGAATCAGAAGAAGCAGAAGAAGGAGAAGGAGAATGTGAAGTCTGGAGGGTGAATCAGAAGAAGCAGAAGAAGGAGAAGGAGAAGATGAAGTCTGGAGGGTGAATCAGAAGAAGTAGAAGAAGGAGAAGGAGAAGGTGAAGTCTGGAGGGTGAATCAGAAGAAGCAGAAGAAGGAGAAGGAGAAGGTGAAGTCTGGAGGGTGAATCAGAAGAAGCAGAAGAAGGAGAAGGAGAAGGTGAAGCCTGGAGGGTGAATCAGAAGAAGCAGAATAAGGAGAAGGAGAAGGTGAAGTCTGGAGGGTGAATCAGAAGAAGCAGAAGAAGGAGAAGGAGAAGGTGATGTCTGGAGCGTGAATCAGAAGAAGTAGAAGAAGGAGAAGGAGAAGGTGATGTCTGGAGGGTGAAGCAGAAGAAGTAGAAGAAGGAGAAGGAGAAGGTGAAGTCAGGAGGGTGAATCAGAAGAAGTAGAAGAAGGAGAAGGAGAAGGTGAAGTCAGGAGGGTGAATCAGAAGAAGCAGAAGAAGGAGAAGGAGAAGGTGAAGTCTGGAGGGTGAATCAGAAGAAGCAGAAGAAAGAGAAGGAGAAGGTGAAGTCTGGAGGGTGAAGCAGAAGAAGCAGAAGAAGGAGAAGGAGAAGGTGAAGACTGGAGGGTGAATCAGAAGAAGTAGAAGAAGGAGAAGGAGAAGGTGAAGTCTGGAGGGTCAATCAGAAGAAGTAGAAGAAGGAGAAGGAGAAGGTGAAGTCTGGAGGGTGAATCAGAAGAAGCAGAAGAAGGAGAAGGAGATGGTGAAGTCTGGAGGGTGAATCAGAAGAATCAGAAGAAGGAGAAGGAGAAGGTGAAGTCTGGAGGGTGACTCAGAAGAAGTAGAAGAAGGAGAAGGAGAAGGTGAAGTCTGGAGGGTGAATCAGAAGAAGCAGAAGAAGGAGAAGGAGAAGGTGAAGTCTGGAGGGTGAATCAGAAGAAGCAGAAGAAGGAGAAGGAGAAGGTGAAGTCTGGAGGGTGAATCAGAAGAAGCAGAATAAGGAGAAGGAGAAGGTGAAGTCTGGATGGTGAATCAGAAGAAGCAGAAGAAGGAGAAGGTGAAGGTGAAGTCTGGAGGGTGAATCAGAAGAAGTAGAAGAAGGAGAAGGAGAAGGTGAAGTCTGGAGGGTGAAGCAGAAGAAGTAGAAGAAGGAGAAGGAGAAGGTGAAGTCAGGAGGGTGAATCAGAAGAAGTAGAAGAAGGAGAAGGACAAGGTGAAGTCAGGAGGGTGAATCAGAAGAAGCAGAAGAAGGAGAAGGAGAAGGTGAAGTCTGGAGGGTGAATCAGAAGAATCAGAAGAAGGAGAAGGAGAAGGTGAAGTCAGGAGGGTGAATCAGAAGAAGCAGAAGAAGGAGAAGGAGAAGGTGAAGTTAGGAGGGTGAATCAGAAGAAGCAGAAGAAGGAGAAGGAGAAGGTGAAGTCAGGGGGGTGAAGCAGAAGAAGTAGAAGAAGGAGAAGGAGAAGGTGAAGTCAGGAGGGTGAAGCAGAAGAAGCAGAAGAAGGAGAAGGACAAGGTGAAGTGTGGAGGGCGCAGCGGAAGAAGCAGAAGAAGGAGAAGGTGAAGTCTAGAGGGTTATTCAGAAGAAGCAGAAGAAGGAGAAGGAGAAGGTGAAGTCTGGAGGGTGAATCAGAAGAAGCAGACTAAGGAGAAGGAGAAGGTGAAGTCTGGAGGGTGAATCAGAAGAAGCAGAAGAAGGAGAAGGAGAAGGTGAAGCCTGGAGGGTGAATCAGAAGAAGTAGAAGAAGGAGAAGGAGAAGGTGAAGTCTGGGGGGTGAAGCAGAAGAAGTAGAAGAAGGAGAAGGAGAAGGTGAAGTCAGGAGGGTGTATAAGAAGAAGCTGAAGAAGGAGAAGGAGAAGGTAAAGTTAGGAGGGTGAATCAGAAGAAGCAGAAGAAGGAGAAGGAGCAGGTGAAGTCAGGGGGGTGAAGCAGAAGAAGTAGAAGAAGGAGAAGGAGAAGATGAAGTCAGGAGGGTGAAGCAGAAGAAGCAGAAGAAGGAGAAGGAGAAGGTGAAGTCTGGAGGGCGCAGCAGAAGAAACAGAAGAAGGAGAAGGAGAAGGTGAAGTCTGGAGGGTGAAGCAGAAGAAGCAGAAGAAGGAGAAGGAGAAGGTGAAGTCTGGAGGGTGAATCAGAAGAAGTAGAAGAAGGAGAAGGAGAAGGTGAAGTCAGGAGAGTGAAGCAGAAGAAGCAGAAGAAGGAGAAGGAGAAGGTGAAGTCTGGAGGGTGAAGCAGAAGAAGCAGAAGAAGGAGAAGGAGAAGGTGAAGTCTGGAGGGTGAAGCAGAAGAAGCAGAAGAAGGAGAAGGATAAGGTGAAGTCTGGAGGGTGAAGCAGAAGAAGCAGAAGAAGGAGAAGGAGAAGGTGAAGTCTGAAGGGTGAATCAGAAGAAGTAGAAGAAGGAGAAGGAGAAGGTGAAGTCAGGAGGGTGAAGCAGAAGAAGCAGAAGAAGGAGAAGGAGAAGGTGAAGTCTGGAGGGTGAAGCAGAAGAAGCAGAAGAAGGAGAAGGAGAAGGTGAAGTCTGTAGGGTGAAGCAGAAGAAGCAGAAGAAGGAGAAGGAGAAGGTGAAGTCAGGAGGGTGAATCAGAAGAAGTAGAAGAAGGAGAAGGAGAATTTGAAGTCTGGAGGGTGAATCAGAAGTAGTAGAAGAAGGAGAAGGAGAAGGTGAAGTCTGGAGAGTGAATCAGAAGAAGTAGAAGAAGGAGAAGGAGAAGGTGAAGTCTGGAGGGTGAATCAGAAGAAGCAGAAGAAGGAGAAGGAGAAGGTGAAGTCTGGAGGGAGAAGCAGAAGAAGGAGAAGAAGGAGAAGGAGGAGGTGAAGTCTGGAGGGTGAATCAGAAGAAGTAGAAGAAGGAGAAGGAGAAGGTGAAGTCTGGAGGGTGAATCAGAAGAAGTAAAAGAAGGAGAAGGAGAAGGTGAAGTCTGGAGGGTGAATCAGAAGAAGCAGAAGAAGGAGAAGGAGAAGGTGAAGTCTGGAGGGTGAATCAGAAGAAGTAGAAGAAGGAGAAGGAGAAGGTGTAGTCTGCAGGTTGAATCAGAAGACGTAGACGAAGGAGAAGGAGAAGGTGAAGTCTGGAGGGTGAATCAGAAGAAGCAGAAGAAGGAGAAGGAGAAAGTGAAGTCTGGAGGGTGAATCAGAAGAAGTAGAAGAAGGAGAAGGAGAAGGTGAAGTCTATAGGGTGAATCAGAAGAAGCAGAAGAAGGAGAAGGAGAAGGTGAAGTCTGGAGGGTGAATCAGAAGAAGCAGAAGAAGGAGAAGGAGATGGTGAAGTCTGGAGGGTGAATCAGATGAAGCAGAATAAGGAGAAGGAGAAGATGAAGTCTGGAGGGTGAAGCAGAAGAAGCAGAAGAAGGAGAAGGAGAAGGTGAAGTTAGGAGGGTGAATCAGAAGAAGTAGAAGAAGGAGAAGGAGAAGGTGAAGTCTGGAGGGTGAATCAGAAGAAGTAGAAGAAGGAGAAGGAGAAGGTGAAGTCTGGAGGGTGAATCAGAAGAAGTAGAAGAAGGAGAAGGAGAAGGTGAAGTCCCGAGGGTGAATCAGAAGAAGCAGAAGAAGGAGAAGGAGAATGTGAAGTCTGGAGGGTGAATCAGAAGAAGCAGAAGAAGGAGAAGGAGAAGGTGAAGTATGGAGGGTGAATCAGAAGAAGCAGAAGAAGGAGAAGGAGAAGGTGAAGCATGGAGGGTGAATCAGAAGAAGCAGAAGAAGGAGAAGGAGAAGGTGAAGTCAGGAGGGTGAATAAGAAGAAGCAGAAGAAGGAGAAGGAGAAGGTAAAGTTAGGAGGGTGAATCAGAAGAAGCAGAAGAAGGAGAAGGAGCAGGTGAAGTCAGGGGGGTGAAGCAGAAGAAGTAGAAGAAGGAGAAGGAGAAGGTGAAGTCAGGAGGGTGAAGCAGAAGAAGCAGAAGAAGGAGAAGGAGAAGGTGAAGTCTGGAGGGCGCAGCAGAAGAAACAGAAGAAGGAGAAGGAGAAGGTGAAGTCTGGAGGGTGAAGCAGAAGAAGGAGAAGGAGAAGGTGAAGTCTGGAGGGTGAATCAGAAGAAGTAGAAGAAGGAGAAGGAGAAGGTGAAGTCAGGAGAGTGAAGCAGAAGAAGCAGAAGAAGGAGAAGGAGAAGGTGAAGTCTGGAGGGTGAAGCAGAAGAAGCAGAAGAAGGAGAAGGAGAAGGTGAAGTCTGGAGGGTGAAGCAGAAGAAGCAGAAGAAGGAGAAGGAGAAGGTGAAGTCTGGAGGGTGAAGCAGAAGAAGCAGAAGAAGGAGAAGGAGAAGGTGAAGTCTGAAGGGTGAATCAGAAGAAGTAGAAGAAGGAGAAGGAGAAGGTGAAGTCAGGAGGGTGAAGCAGAAGAAGCAGAAGAAGGAGAAGGAGAAGGTGAAGTCTGGAGGGTGAAGCAGAAGAAGCAGAAGAAGGAGAAGGAGAAGGTGAAGTCTGTAGGGTGAAGCAGAAGAAGCAGAAGAAGGAGAAGGAGAAGGTGAAGTCAGGAGGGTGAATCAGAAGAAGTAGAAGAAGGAGAAGGAGAAGGTGAAGTCTGGAGGGTGAATCAGAAGTAGTAGAAGAAGGAGAAGGAGAAGGTGAAGTCTGGAGAGTGAATCAGAAGAAGTGGAAGAAGGAGAAGGAGAAGGTGAAGTCTGGAGGGTGAATCAGAAGAAGCAGAAGAAGTAGAAGGAGAAGGTGAAGTCTGGAGGGAGAAGCAGAAGAAGGAGAAGAAGGAGAAGGAGGAGGTGAAGTCTGGAGGGTGAATCAGAAGAAGTAGAAGAAGGAGAAGGAGAAGGTGAAGTCTGGAGGGTGAATCAGAAGAAGTAAAAGAAGGAGAAGGAGAAGGTGAAGTCTGGAGGGTGAATCAGAAGAAGCAGAAGAAGGAGAAGGAGAAGGTGAAGTCTGGAGGGTGAATCAGAAGAAGTAGAAGAAGGAGAAGGAGAAGGTGTAGTCTGCAGGTTGAATCAGAAGACGTAGACGAAGGAGAAGGAGAAGGTGAAGTCTGGAGGGTGAATCAGAAGAAGCAGAAGAAGGAGAAGGAGAAGGTGAAGTCTGGAGGGTGAATCAGAAGAAGTAGAAGAAGGAGAAGGAGAAGGTGAAGTCTATAGGGTGAATCAGAAGAAGCAGAAGAAGGAGAAGGAGAAGGTGAAGTCTGGAGGGTGAATCAGAAGAAGCAGAAGAAGGAGAAGGAGATGGTGAAGTCTGGAGGGTGAATCAGATGAAGCAGAATAAGGAGAAGGAGAAGATGAAGTCTGGAGGGTGAAGCAGAAGAAGCAGAAGAAGGAGAAGGAGAAGGTGAAGTCAGGAGGGTGAATCAGAAGAAGTAGAAGAAGGAGAAGGAGAAGGTGAAGTCTGGAGGGTGAATCAGAAGAAGTAGAAGAAGGAGAAGGAGAAGGTGAAGTCTGGAGGGTGAATCAGAAGAAGTAGAAGAAGGAGAAGGAGAAGGTGAAGTCCCGAGGGTGAATCAGAAGAAGCAGAAGAAGGAGAAGGAGAATGTGAAGTCTGGAGGGTGAATCAGAAGAAGCAGAAGAAGGAGAAGGAGAAGATGAAGTCTGGAGGGTGAATCAGAAGAAGTAGAAGAAGGAGAAGGAGAAGGTGAAGTCTGGAGGGTGAATCAGAAGAAGCAGAAGAAGGAGAAGGAGAAGGTGAAGTCTGGAGGGTGAATCAGAAGAAGCAGAAGAAGGAGAAGGAGAAGGTGAAGCCTGGAGGGTGAATCAGAAGAAGCAGAATAAGGAGAAGGAGAAGGTGAAGTCTGGAGGGTGAATCAGAAGAAGCAGAAGAAGGAGAAGGAGAAGGTGATGTCTGGAGCGTGAATCAGAAGAAGTAGAAGAAGGAGAAGGAGAAGGTGATGTCTGGAGGGTGAAGCAGAAGAAGTAGAAGAAGGAGAAGGAGAAGGTGAAGTCAGGAGGGTGAATCAGAAGAAGTAGAAGAAGGAGAAGGAGAAGGTGAAGTCAGGAGGGTGAATCAGAAGAAGAAGAAGAAGGAGAAGGAGAAGGTGAAGTCTGGAGGGTGAATCAGAAGAAGCAGAAGAAAGAGAAGGAGAAGGTGAAGTCTGGAGGGTGAAGCAGAAGAAGCAGAAGAAGGAGAAGGAGAAGGTGAAGACTGGAGGGTGAATCAGAAGAAGTAGAAGAAGGAGAAGGAGAAGGTGAAGTCTGGAGGGTCAATCAGAAGAAGTAGAAGAAGGAGAAGGAGAAGGTGAAGTCTGGAGGGTGAATCAGAAGAAGCAGAAGAAGGAGAAGGAGATGGTGAAGTCTGGAGGGTGAATCAGAAGAATCAGAAGAAGGAGAAGGAGAAGGTGAAGTCTGGAGGGTGACTCAGAAGAAGTAGAAGAAGGAGAAGGAGAAGGTGAAGTCTGGAGGGTGAATCAGAAGAAGCAGAAGAAGGAGAAGGAGAAGGTGAAGTCTGGAGGGTGAATCAGAAGAAGCAGAAGAAGGAGAAGGAGAAGGTGAAGTCTGGAGGGTGAATCAGAAGAAGCAGAATAAGGAGAAGGAGAAGGTGAAGTCTGGATGGTGAATCAGAAGAAGCAGAAGAAGGAGAAGGTGAAGGTGAAGTCTGGAGGGTGAATCAGAAGAAGTAGAAGAAGGAGAAGGAGAAGGTGAAGTCTGGAGGGTGAAGCAGAAGAAGTAGAAGAAGGAGAAGGAGAAGGTGAAGTCAGGAGGGTGAATCAGAAGAAGTAGAAGAAGGAGAAGGACAAGGTGAAGTCAGGAGGGTGAATCAGAAGAAGCAGAAGAAGGAGAAGGAGAAGGTGAAGTCTGGAGGGTGAATCAGAAGAATCAGAAGAAGGAGAAGGAGAAGGTGAAGTCAGGAGGGTGAATCAGAAGAAGCAGAAGAAGGAGAAGGAGAAGGTGAAGTTAGGAGGGTGAATCAGAAGAAGCAGAAGAAGGAGAAGGCGAAGGTGAAGTCAGGGGGGTGAAGCAGAAGAAGTAGAAGAAGGAGAAGGAGAAGGTGAAGTCAGGAGGGTGAAGCAGAAGAAGCAGAAGAAGGAGAAGGACAAGGTGAAGTCTGGAGGGCGCAGCAGAAGAAGCAGAAGAAGGAGAAGGTGAAGTCTAGAGGGTTATTCAGAAGAAGCAGAAGAAGGAGAAGGAGAAGGTGAAGTCTGGAGGGTGAATCAGAAGAAGCAGACTAAGGAGAAGGAGAAGGTGAAGTCTGGAGGGTGAATCAGAAGAAGCAGAAGAAGGAGAAGGAGAAGGTGAAGCCTGGAGGGTGAATCAGAAGAAGTAGAAGAAGGAGAAGGAGAAGGTGAAGTCTGGGGGGTGAAGCAGAAGAAGTAGAAGAAGGAGAAGGAGAAGGTGAAGTCAGGAGGGTGAATCAGAATAAGTAGAAGAAGGAGAAGGAGAAGGTGATGTCAGGAGGGTGAATCAGAAGAAGCAGAAGAAGGAGAAGGAGAAGGTGAAGTCTGGAGAGTGAATCAGAAGAATCAGAAGAAGGAGAAGGAGAAGGTGAAGTCAGGAGGGTGAGTCAGAAGAAGCAGAAGAAGGAGAAGGAGAAGGTGAAGTTAGGAGGGTGAATCCGAAGAAGCAGAAGAAGGAGAAGGAGAAGGTGAAGTCAGGGGGGTGAAGCAGAAGAAGTAGAAGAAGGAGAAGGAGAAGGTGAAGTCAGGAGGGTGAAGCAGAAGAAGCAGAAGAAGGAGAAGGAGAAGGTGAAGTCTGGAGGGTGAATCAGAAGAATCAGAAGAAGGAGAAGGAGAAGGTGAAGACTGGAGGGTGAATCAGAAGAAGTAGAAGAAGGAGAAGGAGAAAGTGAAGTCTGGAGGGTGAATCAGAAGAAGTAGAAGAAGGAGAAGGAGAAGGTGAAGTCTGGAGGGTGAATCAGAAGAAGCAGAAGAAGGAGAAGGAGAAGGTGAAGTCTGGAGGGTGAATCAGAAGAAGCAGAAGAAGGAGAAGGAGAAGATGAAGTCTGGAGGGTGAATCAGAAGAAGTAGAAGAAGGAGAAGGAGAAGGTGAGGTCTGGAGGGTGAATCAGAAGAAGCAGAAGAAGGAGAAGGAGAAGGTGAAGTAAGGAGGGTGAATCAGAAGAAGCAGAAGAAGGAGAAGGAGAAGGTGAAGCATGGAGGGTGAATCAGAAGAAGCAGAAGAAGGAGAAGGAGAAGGTGAAGTCAGGAGGGTGAATAAGAAGAAGCAGAAGAAGGAGAAGGAGAAGGTAAAGTTAGGAGGGTGAATCAGAAGAAGCAGAAGAAGGAGAAGGAGCAGGTGAAGTCAGGGGGGTGAAGCAGAAGAAGTAGAAGAAGGAGAAGGAGAAGGTGAAGTCAGGAGGGTGAAGCAGAAGAAGCAGAAGAAGGAGAAGGAGAAGGTGAAGTCTGGAGGGCGCAGCAGAAGAAGCAGAAGAAGGAGAAGGAGAAGGTGAAGTCTGGAGGGTGAAGCAGAAGAAGCAGAAGAAGGAGAAGGAGAAGGTGAAGTCTGGAGGGTGAATCAGAAGAAGTAGAAGAAGGAGAAGGAGAAGGTGAAGTCAGGAGAGTGAAGCAGAAGAAGCAGAAGAAGGAGAAGGAGAAGGTGAAGTCTGGAGGGTGAAGCAGAAGAAGCAGAAGAAGGAGAAGGAGAAGGTGAAGTCTGGAGGGTGAAGCAGAAGAAGCAGAAGAAGGAGAAGGAGAAGGTGAAGTCTGGAGGGTGAAGCAGAAGAAGCAGAAGAAGGAGAAGGAGAAGGTGAAGTCTGGAGGGTGAATCAGAAGAAGTAGAAGAAGGAGAAGGAGAAGGTGAAGTCAGGAGGGTGAAGCAGAAGAAGCAGAAGAAGGAGAAGGAGAAGGTGAAGTCTGGAGGGTGAAGCAGAAGAAGCAGAAGAAGGAGAAGGAGAAGGTGAAGTCTGTAGGGTGAAGCAGAAGAAGCAGAAGAAGGAGAAGGAGAAGGTGAAGTCAGGAGGGTGAATCAGAAGAAGTAGAAGAAGGAGAAGGAGAAGGTGAAGTCTGGAGGGTGAATCAGAAGAAGTAGAAGAAGGAGAAGGAGAAGGTGAAGTCTGGAGAGTGAATCAGAAGAAGTAGAAGAAGGAGAAGGAGAAGGTGAAGTCTGGAGGGTGAATCAGAAGAAGCAGAAGAAGGAGAAGGAGAAGGTGAAGTCTGGAGGGAGAAGCAGAAGAAGCAGAAGAAGGAGAAGGAGAAGGTGAAGTCTGGAGGGTGAATCAGAAGAAGTAGAAGAAGGAGAAGGAGAAGGTGAAGTCAGGAGGGTGAAGCAGAAGAAGCAGAAGAAGGAGAAGGAGAAGGTGAAGTCTGGAGGGTGAAGCAGAAGAAGCAGAAGAAGGAGAAGGAGAAGGTGAAGTCAGGAGGGTGAATCAGAAGAAGTAGAAGAAGGAGAAGGAGAAGGTGAAGTCTGGAGGGTGAATCAGAAGAAGTAGAAGAAGGAGAAGGAGAAGGTGAAGTCTGGAGAGTGAATCAGAAGAAGTAGAAGAAGGAGAAGGAGAAGGTGAAGTCTGGAGGGTGAATCAGAAGAAGCAGAAGAAGGAGAAGGAGAAGGTGAAGTCTGGAGGGAGAAGCAGAAGAAGGAGAAGAAGGAAAAGGAGAAGGTGAAGTCTGGAGGGTGAATCAGAAGAAGTAGAAGAAGGAGAAGGAGAAGGTGAAGTCTGGAGGGTGAATCAGAAGAAGTAAAAGAAGGAGAAGGAGAAGGTGAAGTCTGGAGGGTGAATAAGAAGAAGCAGAAGAAGGAGAAGGAGAAGGTGAAGTCTGGAGGGTGAATCAGAAGAAGTAGAAGAAGGAGAAGGAGAAGGTGTAGTCTGCAGGTTGAATCAGAAGAAGTAGACGAAGGAGAAGGAGAAGGTGAAGTCTGGAGGGTGAATCAGAAGAAGCAGAAGAAGGAGAAGGAGAAGGTGAAGTCTGGAGGGTGAATCAGAAGAAGTAGAAGAAGGAGAAGGAGAAGGTGAAGTCTGGAGGGTGAATCAGAAGAAGCAGAAGAAGGAGAAGGAGAAGGAGAAGGTGAAGTCTGGAGGGAGAAGCAGAAGAAGTAGAAGAAGGAGAAGGAGAAGTTGAAGTCTGGAGGGTGAATCAGAAGAAGTAGAAGAAGGAGAAGGAGAAGGTGAAGCCTGGAGGGTGAATCAGAAGAAGTAGAAGAAGGAGAAGGAGAAGGTGAAGTCTGGAGGGTGAATCAGAAGAAGCAGAAGAAGGAGAAGGAGAAGGTGAAGTCTGGAGGGTGAATCAGAAGAAGTAGAAGAAGGAGAAGGAGAAGGTGTAGTCTGGAGGGTGAATCAGAAGAAGTAGACGAAGGAGAAGGAGAAGGTGAAGTCTGGAGGGTGAATCAGAAGAAGCAGAAGAAGGAGAAGGAGAAGGTGAAGTCTGGAGGGTGAAACAGAAGAAGTAGAAGAGGAGAAGGAGAAGGTGAAGTCTGGAGGGTGAATCAGAAGAAGCAGAAGAAGGAGAAGGAGAAGGTGAAGTCTGGAGGGTGAATCAGAAGAAGCAGAAGAAGGAGAAGGAGAAGGTGAAGTCTGGAGGGTGAATCAGAAGAAGCAGAATAAGGAGAAGGAGAAGGTGAAGTCTGGAGGGTTAAACAGAAGAAGCCGAAGAAGGAGAAGGAGAAGGTGAAGTCTGGAGGGTGAATCAGAAGAAGTAGAAGAAGGAGAAGGAGAAGGTGAAGTCTGGAGCGTGAATCAGAAGAAGTAGATGAAGGAGAAGGAGAAGGTGAAGTCTGGAGGGTGAATCAGAAGAAGCAGAAGAAGGAGAAGGAGAAGGTGAAGTCTGGAGGGTGAATCAGAAGAAGCAGAAGAAGGAGAAGGAGACGATGAAGTCTGGAGGGTGAATCAGAAGAAGTAGAAGAAGGAGAAGGAGAAGGTGAAGTCTGGAGGGTGAATCAGAAGAAGCAGAAGAAGGAGAAGGAGAAGGTGAAGTCTGGAGGGTGAATCAGAAGAAGCAGAATAAGGAGAAGGAGAAGGTGAAGTCTGGAGGGTGAATCAGAAGAAGCAGAAGAAGGAGAAGGAGAAGGTGAAGTCTGGAGGATGAATCAGAAGAAGTAGAAGATGGAGAAGGAGAAGGTGAAGTCTGGAGGGTGGAGCAGAAGAAGTAGAAGAAGGAGAAGGAGAAGGTGAAGTCAGGAGGGTGAATCAGAAGAAGCAGAAGAAGGAGAAGGTGAAGTCTGGAGGGTGAATCAGAAGAACCAGAAGAAGGAGAAGGAGAAGGTGAAGTCTGGAGGGTGAATCAGAAGAAGCAGAAGAAAGAGAAGGAGAAGGTGAAGTCTGGAGGGTGAAGCAGAAGAAACAGAAGAAGGAGAAGGAGAAGGTGAAGACTGGAGGGTGAATCAGAAGAAGTAGAAGAAGGAGAGGGAGAATGTGAAGTCTGGATGGTGAATCAGAAGAAGTGGAAGAAGGAGAAGGTGAAGGTGAAGTCTGGAGGGTGAATCAGAAGAAGCAGAAGAAGGAGAAGGAGAAGGTGAAGTCTGGAGGGTGAATCAGAAGAAGCAGAATAAGGAGAAGGAGAAGATGAAGTCTGGAGGGTGAATCAGAAGAAGTAGAAGAAGGAGAAGGAGAAGGTGTGGTCTGCAGGATGAATCAGAAGAAGCAGAAGAAGGAGAAGGAGATGGTGAAGTCTGGAGGGTGAATCAGAAGAAGCAGAAGAAGGAGAAGGAGAAGGTGAAGTCTGGAGGGTGAATCAGAAGAAGCAGAAGAAGGAGAAGGCGAAGGTGAAGTCAGGAGGGTGAATCAGAAGAAGCAGAAGAAGGAGAAGGAGAAGGTGAAGTTAGGAGGGTGAATCAGAAGAAGCAGAAGAAGGAGAAGGAGAAGGTGAAGTCAGGGGGGTGAAGCAGAAGAAGTAGAAGAAGGAGAAGGAGAAGGTGAAGTCAGGAGGGTGAAGCAGAAGAAGCAGAAGAAGGAGAAGGAGAAGGTGAAGTCTGGAGGGCGCAGCAGAAGAAGCAGAAGAAGGAGAAGGAGAAGATGCAGTCTGGAGGGTGAAGCAGAAGAAGCAGAAAAAGGAGAAGGAGAAGGTGAAGTTAGGAGGGTGAATCAGAAGAAGTAGAAGAAGGAGAAGGAGAAGGTGAAGTCTGGAGAGTGAATCAGAAGAAGTAGAAGAAGGAGAAGGAGAAGGTGAAGTCTGGAGGGTGAATCAGAAGAAGCAGAAGAAGGAGAAGGAGAAGGTGAAGTCTGGAGGGTGAAGCAGAAGAAGCAGAAGAAGGAGAAGGAGAAGGTGAAGTCTGGAGGGTGAATCAGAAGAAGTAGAAGAAGGAGAAGGAGAAGGTGAAGTCAGGAGGGTGAAGCAGAAGAAGCAGAAGAAGGAGAAGGAGAAGGTGAAGTCTGGAGGGTGAAGCAGAAGAAGCAGAAGAAGGAGAGGGAGAAGGTGAAGTCAGGAGGGTGAATCAGAAGAAGTAGAAGAAGGAGAAGGAGAAGGTGAAGTCTGGAGGGTGAATCAGAAGAAGTAGAAGAAGGAGAAGGAGAAGGTGAAGTCTGGAGAGTGAATCAGAAGAAGTAGAAGAAGGAGAAGGAGAAGGTGAAGTCTGGAGGGTGAATCAGAAGAAGCAGAAGAAGGAGAAGGAGAAGGTGAAGTCTGGAGGGAGAAGCAGAAGAAGGAGAAGAAGGAGAAGGAGAAGGTGAAGTCTGGAGGGTGAATCAGAAGAAGTAGAAGAAGGTGAAGGAGAAGGTGAAGTCTGGAGGATGAATCAGAAGAAGTAAAAGAAGGAGAAGTAGAAGGTGAAGTCTGGAGGGTGAATAAGAAGAAGCAGAAGAAGGAGAAGGAGAAGGTGAAGTCTGGAGGGTGAATCAGAAGAAGTAGAAGAAGGAGAAGGAGAAGGTGAAGTCTGGAGGGTGAAGCAGAAGAAGCAGAAGAAGGAAAAGGAGAAGGTGAAGTCTGGAGGGCGAAGCAGAAGAAGCAGAAGAAGGAGAAGGAGAAGGTGAAGTCTGGAGGGTGAAGCAGAAGAAGCAGAAGAAGGAAAAGGAGAAGGTGAAGTCTGGAGGGTGAATCAGAAGAAGTAGAAGAAGGAGAAGGAGAAGTTGAAGTCTGGAGGGTGAATCAGAAGAAGCAGAAGAAGGAGGAGGAGAAGGTGAAGTCTGGAGGGAGAAGCAGAAGGAGAAGAAGGAGAAGGAGAAGGTGAAGTCTGGAGGGTGAATCAGAAGAAGTAGAAGAAGGAGAAGGAGAAGGTGAAGTCTGGAGGGTGAATCAGAAGAAGTAAAAGAAGGAGAAGTAGAAGGTGAAGTCTGGAGGGTGAATAAGAAGAAGCAGAAGAAGGAGAAGGAGAAGGTGAAGTCTGGAGGGTGAATCAGAAGAAGTAGAAGAAGGAGAAGGAGAAGGTGAAGTCTGGAGGGTGAAGCAGAAGAAGCAGAAGAAGGAAAAGGAGAAGGTGAAGTCTGGAGGGCGAAGCAGAAGAAGCAGAAGAAGGAGAAGGAGAAGGTGAAGTCTGGAGGGTGAAGCAGAAGAAGCAGAAGAAGGAAAAGGAGAAGGTGAAGTCTGGAGGGTGAATCAGAAGAAGTAGAAGAAGGAGAAGGAGAAGGTGAAGTCAGGAGGACGAAGCAGAAGAAGCAGAAGAAGGAGAAGGAGAAGGTGAAGTCTGGAGGGCGAAGCAGAAGAAGCAGAAGAAGGAGAAGGAGAAGGTGAAGTCTGGAGGGTGAAGCAGAAGAAGCAGAAGAAGGAGAAGGAGAAGGTGAAGTCTGGAGGGTGAATCAGAAGAAGTAGAAGAAGGAGAAGGAGAAGGTGATGTCAGGAGGGTGAAGCAGAAGAAGCAGAAGAAGGAGAAGGAGAAGGTGAAGTCTGGAGGGTGAAGCAGAAGAAGCAGAAGAAGGAGAAGCAGAAGGTGAAGTCTGGAGGGTGAAGCAGAAGAAGCAGAAGAAGGAGAAGGAGAAGGTGAAGTCTGGAGGGTGAATCAGAAGAAGTAGAAGAAGGAGAAGGAGAAGGTGATGTCAGGAGGGTGAAGCAGAAGAAGCAGAAGAAGGAGAAGGAGAAGGTGAAGTCTGGAGGGTGAAGCAGAAGAAGTAGAAGAAGGAGAAGGAGAAGGTGTGGTCTGCAGGATGAATCAGAAGAAGCAGAAGAAGGAGAAGAAGATGGTGAAGTCTGGAGGGTGAATCAGAAGAAGCAGAAGAAGGAGAAGGAGAAGGTGAAGTCTGGAGGGTGAATCAGAAGAAGCAGAAGAAGGAGAAGGCGAAGGTGAAGTCAGGAGGGTGAATCAGAAGAAGCAGAAGAAGGAGAAGGAGAAGGTGAAGTTAGGAGGGTGAATCAGAAGAAGCAGAAGAAGGAGAAGGAGAAGGTGAAGTCAGGGGGGTGAAGCAGAAGAAGTAGAAGAAGGAGAAGGAGAAGGTGAAGTCAGGAGGGTGAAGCAGAAGAAGCAGAAGAAGGAGAAGGAGAAGGTGAAGTCTGGAGGGCGCAGCAGAAGAAGCAGAAGAAGGAGAAGGAGAAGATGCAGTCTGGAGGGTGAAGCAGAAGAAGCAGAAAAAGGAGAAGGAGAAGGTGAAGTTAGGAGGGTGAATCAGAAGAAGTAGAAGAAGGAGAAGGAGAAGGTGAAGTCTGGAGAGTGAATCAGAAGAAGTAGAAGAAGGAGAAGGAGAAGGTGAAGTCTGGAGGGTGAATCAGAAGAAGCAGAAGAAGGAGAAGGAGAAGGTGAAGTCTGGAGGGTGAAGCAGAAGAAGCAGAAGAAGGAGAAGGAGAAGGCGAAGTCTGGAGGGTGAATCAGAAGAAGTAGAAGAAGGAGAAGGAGAAGGTGAAGTCAGGAGGGTGAAGCAGAAGAAGCAGAAGAAGGAGAAGGAGAAGGTGAAGTCTGGAGGGTGAAGCAGAAGAAGCAGAAGAAGGAGAGGGAGAAGGTGAAGTCAGGAGGGTGAATCAGAAGAAGTAGAAGAAGGAGAAGGAGAAGGTGAAGTCTGGAGGGTGAATCAGAAGAAGTAGAAGAAGGAGAAGGAGAAGGTGAAGTCTGGAGAGTGAATCAGAAGAAGTAGAAGAAGGAGAAGGAGAAGGTGAAGTCTGGAGGGTGAATCAGAAGAAGCAGAAGAAGGAGAAGGAGAAGGTGAAGTCTGGAGGGAGAAGCAGAAGAAGGAGAAGAAGGAGAAGGAGAAGGTGAAGTCTGGAGGGTGAATCAGAAGAAGTAGAAGAAGGTGAAGGAGAAGGTGAAGTCTGGAGGATGAATCAGAAGAAGTAAAAGAAGGAGAAGTAGAAGGTGAAGTCTGGAGGGTGAATAAGAAGAAGCAGAAGAAGGAGAAGGAGAAGGTGAAGTCTGGAGGGTGAATCAGAAGAAGTAGAAGAAGGAGAAGGAGAAGGTGAAGTCTGGAGGGTGAAGCAGAAGAAGCAGAAGAAGGAAAAGGAGAAGGTGAAGTCTGGAGGGCGAAGCAGAAGAAGCAGAAGAAGGAGAAGGAGAAGGTGAAGTCTGGAGGGTGAAGCAGAAGAAGCAGAAGAAGGAAAAGGAGAAGGTGAAGTCTGGAGGGTGAATCAGAAGAAGTAGAAGAAGGAGAAGGAGAAGTTGAAGTCTGGAGGGTGAATCAGAAGAAGCAGAAGAAGGAGGAGGAGAAGGTGAAGTCTGGAGGGAGAAGCAGAAGGAGAAGAAGGAGAAGGAGAAGGTGAAGTCTGGAGGGTGAATCAGAAGAAGTAGAAGAAGGAGAAGGAGAAGGTGAAGTCTGGAGGGTGAATCAGAAGAAGTAAAAGAAGGAGAAGTAGAAGGTGAAGTCTGGAGGGTGAATAAGAAGAAGCAGAAGAAGGAGAAGGAGAAGGTGAAGTCTGGAGGGTGAATCAGAAGAAGTAGAAGAAGGAGAAGGAGAAGGTGAAGTCTGGAGGGTGAAGCAGAAGAAGCAGAAGAAGGAAAAGGAGAAGGTGAAGTCTGGAGGGCGAAGCAGAAGAAGCAGAAGAAGGAGAAGGAGAAGGTGAAGTCTGGAGGGTGAAGCAGAAGAAGCAGAAGAAGGAAAAGGAGAAGGTGAAGTCTGGAGGGTGAATCAGAAGAAGTAGAAGAAGGAGAAGGAGAAGGTGAAGTCAGGAGGACGAAGCAGAAGAAGCAGAAGAAGGAGAAGGAGAAGGTGAAGTCTGGAGGGCGAAGCAGAAGAAGCAGAAGAAGGAGAAGGAGAAGGTGAAGTCTGGAAGGTGGAGCAGAAGAAGCAGAAGAAGGAGAAGGAGAAGGTGAAGTCTGGAGGGTGAATCAGAAGAAGTAGAAGAAGGAGAAGGAGAAGGTGATGTCAGGAGGGTGAAGCAGAAGAAGCAGAAGAAGGAGAAGGAGAAGGTGAAGTCTGGAGGGTGAAGCAGAAGAAGCAGAAGAAGGAGAAGCAGAAGGTGAAGTCTGGAGGGTGAAGCAGAAGAAGCAGAAGAAGGAGAAGGAGAAGGTGAAGTCTGGAGGGTGAATCAGAAGAAGTAGAAGAAGGAGAAGGAGAAGGTGATGTCAGGAGGGTGAAGCAGAAGAAGCAGAAGAAGGAGAAGGAGAAGGTGAAGTCTGGAGGGTGAAGCAGAAGAAGCAGCAGAAGGAGAAGCAGAAGGTGAAGTCTGGAGGGTGAAGCAGAAGAAACAGAAGAAGGAGAAGCAGAAGGTGAAGTCTGTAGGGTGAAGCAGAAGAAGTAGAAGAAGGAGAAGGAGAAGGTGAAGTCTGGAGGGTGAATCAGAAGAAGTAGAAGAAGGAGAAGGAGAAGGTGTAGTCTGCAGGTTGAATCAGAAGAAGTAGACGAAGGAGAAGGAGAAGGTGAAGTCTGGAGGGTGAATCAGAAGAAGCAGAAGAAGGAGAAGGAGAAGGTGAAGTCTGGAGGGTGAATCAGAAGAAGTAGAAGAAGGAGTAGGAGAAGGTGAAGTCTGGAGGGTGAATCAGAAGAAGCAGAAGAAGGAGAAGGAGAAGGAGAAGGTGAAGTCTGGAGGGAGAAGCAGAAGAAGTAGAAGAAGGAGAAGGAGAAGTTGAAGTCTGGAGGGTGAATCAGAAGAAGTAGAAGAAGGAGAAGGAGAAGGTGAAGCCTGGAGGGTGAATCAGAAGAAGTATAAGAAGGAGAAGGAGAAGGTGAAGTCTGGAGGGTGAATCAGAAGAAGCAGAAGAAGGAGAAGGAGAAGGTGAAGTCTGGAGGGTGAATCAGAAGAAGTAGAAGAAGGAGAAGGAGAAGGTGTAGTCTGGAGGGTGAATCAGAAGAAGTAGACGAAGGAGAAGGAGAAGGTGAAGTCTGGAGGGTGAATCAGAAGAAGCAGAAGAAGGAGAAGGAGAAGGTGAAGTCTGGAGGGTGAAACAGAAGAAGTAGAAGAGGAGAAGGAGAAGGTGAAGTCTGGAGGGTGAATCAGAAGAAGCAGAAGAAGGAGAAGGAGAAGGTGAAGTCTGGAGGGTGAATCAGAAGAAGCAGAAGAAGGAGAAGGAGAAGGTGAAGTCTGGAGGGTGAATCAGAAGAAGCAGAATAAGGAGAAGGAGAAGGTGAAGTCTGGAGGGTTAATCAGAAGAAGCCGAAGAAGGAGAAGGAGAAGGTGAAGTCTGGAGGGTGAATCAGAAGAAGTAGAAGAAGGAGAAGGAGAAGGTGAAGTCTGGAGGGTGAATCAGAAGAAGTAGATGAAGGAGAAGGAGAAGGTGAAGTCTGGAGGGTGAATCAGAAGAAGCAGAAGAAGGAGAAGGAGAAGGTGAAGTCTGGAGGGTGAATCAGAAGAAGCAGAAGAAGGAAAAGGAGACGATGAAGTCTGGAGGGTGAATCAGAAGAAGTAGAAGAAGGAGAAGGAGAAGGTGAAGTCTGGAGGGTGAATCAGAAGAAGCAGAAGAAGGAGAAGGAGAAGGTGAAGTCTGGAGGGTGAATCAGAAGAAGCAGAATAAGGAGAAGGAGAAGGTGAAGTCTGGAGGGTGAATCAGAAGAAGCAGAAGAAGGAGAAGGAGAAGGTGAAGTCTGGAGGGTGAATCAGAAGAAGCAGAAGAAGGAGAAGGAGAAGGTGAAGTCTGGAGGGTGAATCAGAAGAAGCAGAATAAGGAAAAGGAGAAGGTGAAGTCTGGAGGGTTAATCAGAAGAAGCCGAAGAAGGAGAAGGAGAAGGTGAAGTCTGGAGGGTGAATCAGAAGAAGTAGAAGAAGGAGAAGGAGAAGGTGAAGTCTGGAGGGTGAATCAGAAGAAGTAGATGAAGGAGAAGGAGAAGGTGAAGTCTGGAGGGTGAATCAGAAGAAGCAGAAGAAGGAGAAGGAGAAGGTGAAGTCTGGAGGGTGAATCAGAAGAAGCAGAAGAAGGAGAAGGAGACGATGAAGTCTGGAGGGTGAATCAGAAGAAGTAGAAGAAGGAGAAGGAGAAGGTGAAGTCTGGAGGGTGAATCAGAAGAAGCAGAAGAAGGAGAAGGAGAAGGTGAAGTCTGGAGGGTGAATCAGAAGAAGCAGAATAAGGAGAAGGAGAAGGTGAAGTCTGGAGGGTGAATCAGAAGAAGCAGAAGAAGGAGAAGGAGATGGTGAAGTCTGGAGGATGAATCAGAAGAAGTAGAAGATGGAGAAGGAGAAGGTGAAGTCTGGAGGGTGGAGCAGAAGAAGTAGAAGAAGGAGAAGGAGAAGGTGAAGTCAGGAGGGTGAATCAGAAGAAGTAGAAGAAGGAGAAGGAGAAGGTGAAGTCAGGAGTGTGAATCAGAAGAAGCAGAAGAAGGAGAAGGTGAAGTCTGGAGGGTGAATCAGAAGAATCAGAAGAAGGAGAAGGAGAAGTTGAAGTCTGGCGGGTGAATCAGAAGAAGCAGAAGAAAGAGAAGGAGAAGGTGAAGTCTGGAGGGTGAAGCAGAAGAAACAGAAGAAGGAGAAGGAGAAGGTGAAGACTGGAGGGTGAATCAGAAGAAGTAGAAGAAGGAGAGGGAGAATGTGAAGTCTGGAGGGTGAATCAGAAGAAGTAGAAGAAGGAGAAGGAGAAGGTGAAGTCAGGAGGGTGAAGCAGAAGAAGCAGAAGAAGGAGAAGGAGAAGGTGAAGTCTGGAGGGTGAAGCAGAAGAAGCAGAAGAAGGAGAAGGAGAAGGTGAAGTCAGGAGGGTGAATCAGAAGAAGTAGAAGAAGGAGAAGGAGAAGGTGAAGTCTGGAGGGTGAATCAGAAGAAGTAGAAGAAGGAGAAGGAGAAGGTGAAGTCTGGAGAGTGAATCAGAAGAAGTAGAAGAAGGAGAAGGAGAAGGTGAAGTCTGGAGGGTGAATCAGAAGAAGTAGAAGAAGGAGAAGGAGAAGGTGAAGTCTGGAGGGTGAATCAGAAGAAGTAGAAGAAGGAGAAGGAGAAGGTGAAGTCTGGAGGGTGAATAAGAAGAAGCAGAAGAAGGAGAAGGAGAAGGTGAAGTCTGGAGGGTGAATCAGAAGAAGTAGAAGAAGGAGAAGGAGAAGGTGTAGTCTGCAGGTTGAATCAGAAGAAGTAGACGAAGGAGAAGGAGAAGGTGAAGTCTGGAGGGTGAATCAGAAGAAGCAGAAGAAGGAGAAG
>NW_028226627.1:5000-30491 GCF_052327205.1 Somniosus microcephalus
GAAAAGGCCTTAAAAAACAAAAAAAAGTACCCTAAAATTTGTCATCGCTCGCTTCGCTCGCGAACGCGAACTAACGTTCGCGCGCGGGAACTCACGTTCCTGCGTTATTGCGTCCGCTTTGCGGACGCGGCGCTAGCGCGCAGCCGAGAAACCTTGAAGGATTTTTAAACCGCGCGAAAAAAAACGCACTTTTTTAATAAAATGTCTCGTTTTTCGTAATTACCCTAAACCGAACCCTAGACCCTTGACAACTGACCCTTGACCCTTGACCCCTAACCCTAACCCTAACCCAAAACCCTAACCCTAACCCTAACCCTAAACCCTAACCCTAACCCTAACCCTAACCCAAAACCCTAACCCTAACCCTAACCCTAACCCTCAGAACGTCCCAAGCGATTTACAGCCAATAAAGTACAATTTGAAGTGTGGTCAATGTTGTAATGTCGGGAATTCGTGGCAGCCAACCTGTGCACAGCAAGATTCCAGAGACAGCAATGAGATAAATGGCCAGTGCTGTAGGCTGAGAGATAAATATTGGCCAGGACACTGGGCAAAACTCCCCTGCTCTTCTTCAAGCAGTGCCATGGGAATCTTTTACATCCACCTGAGGGGTCTGACGGAGCCTTGTTTTAATGTCTCAGCCGAAAAACAGCACCTCTGACAGTGCAGCGCTCCCTCAGCACTGCACTGGAGTGTCAGCTTAGATTGTTGTGCTCAAGTTTCTAGAGTCGGATTTAGAACCCACAACCTTCTGGCTCAGAGGCGAGAATGCTGCCCACTGAGCCATGGCTGACACTTAACTTAAAGCAGTGGAATAATACTGTATAGGCCTTGGATCCTTGATTCCTGGGGAAATGGTTGAGATAGTATCGAGGTTATGATGAAAAAAATGAAGCAATTTTACCTAGTTTTTAGTATAGGCTTCTTTAATTCTGTCCAGTACATAAGAGGTTTAAAACCAGCTTCACTCTCAAAAATCAGGCCCTAGCTGATACCACTGTTACAGGTGTCAGCTGATTATGCTGTGTAAGCTGTGAGTATTTAATGGAACATTGCAGAGGGACCTTACTCTGAATGACCAAACATTTTGAATTCAAATGCAGACATCTTTTGGGATTTGTTCAAATGTGTTTAATTTAACTGGAACTTACTTGGACCAGCCTCATAAATAAAGTGGCAACCAGCAAAGGTCAGAGGCTGGGTATTCTGCGGTGAGTGTCTCACCTCCTGACTCCCCAAAGCCTTTCCACCATCTACAAGGCACAAGTCAGGAGTGTGATGGAATACTCTCCACTTGCCTGGATGAGTGCAGCCCCAGCAACAATCAAGAAGCTCGACACCATCCAGGACAAAGCAGCCCGCTTGATTGGCACCCCATCCACCACCTTAAACATTCACTCCCTCCACCACTGGCGTACCGTGGCTGCAGTGTGTACCATCTACAAGATGCACTGCAGCAACTCGCCTGAACTTCTTCGGCAGCACCTCCCAAACCCGTGACCTCTACCACCTAGAAGGACAAGGGCAGCAGGTGCATGGGAACAAGTTCCCCTCCAAGTCACACAACATCCTGACTTGGAAGTATATTGGCTGTTCCTTCATCATCGCTGGGTCCAAATCCTGGAACTCCCTCCCTAACAGCACTGTGGGAGCACCTTCACCACACGGACTGCAGCGGTTCAAGAAGGCGGCTCACCACCACCTTCTCAAGGGCAACTAGGGATGGGCAACAAATGCCGGCCTTGCCAGCAACGCCCACATCCCGGGAACAAATAAAAAAAATTGACAGCTCTTTGTGTATTTCACCAAGTTATTTAAATCAGTTTGCTACCGATCACTTTTTCTGAAGGCATTTACCAACCTGCCTTGTTCAAATTGCTGAGCCTGTTCGTAGTTTTTGATGGCACAATGCAAGGCCAGACCGTCACTCATTCCAGAACACAACCTCCTCCGGCCCTAAAACCCTCCGAGATCTCTGCGCTCCTCCAATCCTGGCCACTTGCGCATTCCCGATTTTAATCGCTCCACCATTGGCGGCCGTGTCTTCAGCTGCCCGGGCCCTAAGCTCTGGAATTCCCTCCCTAAACCTCTCCTCCTTTAAGACGCGCCTTAAAACTGACCTCTTTGACCAAGCTTTTGGTCACCTGCCCTAATATCTACTTATGTGGCTTGCTGTCAAATTTTATTTGATAATCGTCTCTGGTTTACTAGAAGGCAGAAATTTGTCAGCTTTGAAAGGGCTTCTAGAAGACTGCTGTTAATGACCACTGATAGGTCAGTAGGTTGGAATCAGAGATTAAAGGCATATATGGTAGCCAACAGAAGGTGTATTGCTCTGGTCGCGATGTGCAATGACGTTGTAAATGCCGTGATAAAGATTTCCTCTGGCGGGCATTTCAGCAAAGTTTCAAATGCAAAAGAACTTGTTTGTGATTTCACTAATAGCATCAATCGGCGTATTTCTTCTTCGCGCATGCGCAAAGCGCGTGTGCCGAGATTTAGGCGTTCCATCGCGAGTGATGCTTTCTTTCTGACACAAGAACATAAGAAATAGGAGCAGGAGCAGGTGGATCGGTGGCCACGCTGTCACCTCGCCAGCAGGGGGAGTCCAGAACCAGGGGTCACAGTCTAAGGATAAGGGGTAAGCCATTTACGACAGAAATGAGGAGGAATTTCTTCACCCAGAGAGTGGTGAACCTGTGGAATTCTCTACCACAGAAGGCAGTGGAGGCCAATTCATTAAATATATTCAAGAAGGAGTTGGATATATTTCTTAAGGCTAAAGGGATCAAGAGATATGGGGAGAAAGCAGGGACCGGGTACTGAATTTGGATGATCAGCCATGATCGCATTGAATGGCGGAGCAGGCTTGAGGGGCCGAATGGCCTACTCCTGCTCCTATCTTCTATGTTTCACTCCGAAACCGCGTCTCTCACGATGGATTCGCGAGAGTTGGCAATACTGACACCTGCTGTGGAAAACCTAGTTCCACATAACTCGATGAATCAATAAGAAAAATGGCGCAAGGCCTGAAGTCACATGGCTTTGCCTAATCACCCGCTTGGTTGCCAAGAAGGGGTGTTGTTTTGTTCCTCAGCTGATTACACTGAAAACCTCGCTCATTATTAAATCCCACATCACCATCTTGTGGCCTGGCATGGTCATAACACACAACTTTGCACTGAGCTGCGTAGACTGGCAATATCCTTCCTGACAGAAGTTTGAAAGCTGAGCTGTATTGTTTTTGTCATCCCATCAAGAAAGGATATTTTGAATCTAAATGATTCAAACTTTCCTCTCTTGCCTCCTTAATATGTTAAGAGGTGCCCACCGTCTTGTTTATCTCACAAGGTAATTTATCTGTGCTGTCAGCTCAGTATTCTTCAAACCAGACTGGAGCAGTGGAAACCTGGCAGAGACACCAGTACAAGGGGCAAAGTGAAGGATAATGAAATGTTGTGTGGAATATGATGGGATTGTGGAATTTTCACGTCAGCATTAAGAATGGAGAATGTGAGGTTGCATTGAATATTCTAGAGCTTTGATTCATTAACATTTTGGACAGAGAGACTTGCAGTTCTTCCCCTCAGGAGATTAAACGGGTGGGTCGAGTCCATGGGCTGAGTTTTGCCGGCGCTCAGAGGGTGTGTTTGGAGGCGGGTCTGCTGTCAAAATCGAAATGATTGACAGCGGGTTGGGAACCCGCCTCCATGTAAGTTTCCAAAGTGTCAGGTCTGTGATTTCAGAACAGACCAGACACCAAGCGGCGGGGGGAGGCATTTAAGATATTTAACTGCTTGTTAAGTGCTTGTTAACTACTATTTTGCCAGCCTATTTCTATTTAACCACATTTTTTACGGGGTTCACGTCGTTCGGAGATCACGTCAGGTAAGTAGGTCGGGTTCTCTGTGTCTCCCCTTTGCTGTGAATAGGTGAGGGCTGCAAAAGTGGCCTGAAAGCTACCATTTCACAGCTGGTCACTTTCCAGTGTCAGAAGCTTGAGGCGTCAGGGCTTGGAGGACACTTTTGAGCTGTATGCAGTTTGGAAGTGTTTGGAGTAAACTCTCTATCCACTGTCACCTCCTTGGATCAAGCTCTCTTACCATTGACAGATCACTTCTGTCATCTCAACTTCAGCTGCCATCTATTCCAGCAACATCGGTGCCCTTGAAAAAATCTCACCTTGGTCCTCTGAATCCCTCCACGATCAGTCCCAACACCAACTTCACCAGGCACACCAACATCACCAACAACAATACCAACCTTCTCCGCAATCATCTGATGCTGCACAGGACACAGGGCATCAGCACCCGACCACATTGCTGCCCGGGAGGCCAGCAATGGCCTTACCATGGCCAGATTTACTTCACTTGACGCTGTACACCCTGGCTGCCACATGATGCACCAGATTAACACCACCCCACACCATCACCATAAAGCATTCCGACAATGACCAAGCCATTCCTTTCATACTCATCACCATTGCGGGGGATACCGTTATGTCTCACCATTCACTGCAACTCACTAAGACACTTCCAAAGGTGAGCACAGATCTGTCCAATAAGGCAAAGTGTTGAAAATAAAGATTTCAATGTTTGACAACACATTAACCGAAAATTTACATGAACATTGCATAAAACACCCAAGTGCCTACCCTTCTGTGTTGTTAGTTGGTATGATTGGACTAGGATGAGGGTGAGTGTGAGGGATGGCTAGTGAGATGGGGATGTGATAATGTAGATAGAGAGGCATGGGTGGAGGTACAAGGTAAGTTGGTGTGAGTAAGGATGTGCAGGAGTAGGGTAGGGAAGGCAGAGTGATGGGGATGTGATGAGTGGCAAAGCAGGATGAGGTTGAGTGTGGCTTTGTACTAACGTATCGTGATCTACTGAGATCATTGAAAGGTTTGCACCACTGCAGCCTGGTCCTCCTGACACATCCCTGCTTGTGTACTCCTATGCAATGTGCAACCAGGCTGCGTTGGTCTCCTGGGGCGGTCTCTTCCGCCCATTGGGAGGGAAGAGAACCTCCCTGCGTGCTGTGACTCCCTCCATAAGCATATGGAGGGAGTCATGAGAGAGCCTAGGTGCAGCCGCGCACCTCTGTGCAGTGATTGTCAGTGTTTGCAGCACCTGAATGCTGCAGAACACTGACAGCACAACTGTCAAAATCAAAGTGGCCGTGGCCCCTTTAAGGAAACCGGCTGATGATGAGTCATCAAATGACATCATCAGACACGCTTCCTTTTAATTGGCCGGGAACCCCCAAGGGCGGGTTTAACAAGTTCTGTTAACGGAAAATCCTTTTTACAGAACGGATGCAGCCAGGAGTGGGACCGGAACCCGCCAATCAGCACTCCCACCGCGACTCCACCTCCACTGGCAAAATCACGGCCAAAGATAGGGGAGAGTGTAAATGGGCTGTGGGAGGAGAGTAAATGGGTGGGTAGAGTCTGTGATAGGGGAGAGTGTGCATGGGCTGTGGGAGGAGATTAAATGGGTGGGTAGAGTCTGTGATAGGGGAGAGTGTACATGGGCTGTGGGAGGAGATTAAATGGGTGGGTAGAGTCCGTGATAGGGGAGAGTGTACATGGGTTGTGGGAGGAGATTAAATGGGTGGGTAGAGTCTGTGATAGGGGAGAGTGTAAATGGGCTGTGGGAGGAGATTAAATGGGTGGGTAGTGTCTGTGATAGGGGAGAGTGTACATGGGTTGTGGGAGGAGATTAAATGGGTGGGTAGAGTCTGTGATAGGGGAGAGTGTACATGGGTTGTGGGAGGAGATTAAATGGGTGGGTAGAGTCTGTGATAGGGGAGAGTGTAAATGGGCTGTGGGAGGAGATTAAATGGGTGGGTAGTGTCTGTGATAGGGGAGAGTGTACATGGGTTGTGGGAGGAGATTAAATGGGTGGGTAGAGTCTGTGATAGGGGAGAGTGTACATGGGTTGTGGGAGGAGATTAAATGGGTGGGTAGAGTCCGTGATAGGGGAGAGTGTACATGGGTTGTGGGAGGAGATTAAATGGGTGGGTAGAGTCTGTGATAGGGGAGAGTGTAAATGGGCTGTGGGAGGAGATTAAATGGGTGGGTAGAGTCCGTGATAGGGGAGAGTGGACATGGGCTGTGGGAGGAGATTAAATGGGTGGGTAGAGTCCGTGATAGGGGAGAGTGTACATGGGCTGTGGGAGGAGATTAAATGGGTGGGTAGAGTCCGTGATAGGGGAGAGTGTACATGGGTTGTGGGAGGAGATTAAATGGGTGGGTAGAGTCCGTGATAGGGGAGAGTGTACATGGGCTGTGGGAGGAGAGTAAATGGGTGGGTAGTGTCTGTGATAGGGGAGAGTGGACATGGGCTGTGGGAGGAGATTAAATGGGTGGGTAGAGTCCGTGATAGGGGAGAGTGTACATGGGCTGTGGGAGGAGATTAAATGGGTGGGTAGAGTCCGTGATAGGGGAGAGTGTACATGGGTTGTGGGAGGAGATTAAATGGGTGGGTAGAGTCCGTGATAGGGGAGAGTGTACATGGGCTGTGGGAGGAGAGTAAATGGGTGGGTAGAGTCAGTGATAGGGGAGAGTGTACATGGGTTGTGGGAGGAGAGTAAATGGGTGGGTAGAGTCTGTGATAGGGGAGAGTGTAAATGGGCTGTGGGAGGAGATTAAATGGGTGGGTAGTGTCTGTGATAGGGGAGAGTGTAAATGGGCTGTGGGAGGAGATTAAACGGGTGGGTAGAGTCCGTGATAGGGGAGAGTGTAAATGGGCTGTGGGAGGAGATTAAATGGGTGGGTAGTGTCTGTGATAGGGGAGAGTGTGCATGGGCTGTGGGAGGAGAGTAAATGGGTGGGTAGAGTCCGTGATAGGGGAGAGTGTACATGGGCTGTGGGAGGAGATTAAATGGGTGGGTAGAGTCCGTGATAGGGGAGAGTGTGCATGGGCTGTGGGAGGAGATTAAATGGGTGGGTAGAGTCTGTGATAGGGGAGAGTGTACATGGGCTGTGGGAGGAGATTAAATGGGTGGGTAGTGTCTGTGATAGGGGAGAGTGTGCATGGGCTGTGGGAGGAGATTAAATGGGTGGGTAGAGTCTGTGATAGGGGAGAGTGTCCATGGGCTGTGGGAGGAGATTAAATGGGTGGGTAGAGTCCGTGATAGGGGAGAGTGTGCATGGGCTGTGGGAGGAGATTAAATGGGTGGGTAGAGTCCGTGATAGGGGAGAGTGTACATGGGCTGTGGGAGGAGATTAAATGGGTGGGTAGTGTAGTGTATGTGCTTTAAGTCAGAACTACTTTTTACAGCTCCTGTATACTGTAGTACCGGCAGTAACCACACCGGTATATAAGCTGTGCGCATGCCTCTGTACTCCAGTCTAGAGATGACCCTCCTCCAGTAAAGAACTGGTATTTGTTTATGTACAGCATCCGTGTAATTATTTATCCACTGAACCACGGATCTAACAGTGGCGACGAGTGTTGATGCGAATCTACCTGCAACATTAAACAAAAAAAACAAAACAAAAAAAAAAATAGTCGAGTCCAGGAACACGGGCGTCGACCGCAAGCAACCGCCCAGCAGTCAGGCAGAGATCCAACTTCACTGGGGAGGCTGTGGAGAGCCGGGCTTGGTTCCCCAGCCACAACGAGCAGTAAGAGACCGACGACAGGTCCAGAGCAGACCCTTCCCGAGCAGTGGCGGCTGGAGCCGACCGACGGCAGAGAGAGAGAGCCGGGCAGCGTCGACGGGGTAAGAAAAAGGGTGAAGAGAGCAGGGCGCAGCTGGGGGTTGATCACTGAGCGGCGTCAAAGAAAAATACAGCAAAACCGGAGAGAGAGAGGGTAACAAACAGACGGGTTCTAGACTGAGCGGCGTCGACAAATATCAAGAGAAGAACGCGCAGAGCACAGCCAGGGATCACGGGCTGATCAGGGTCCGTGGGGCGAAGCAAGGGGAGACGCCATTGAGCCGCAGAGAAGCAGGGAGAGCACGGGAGGCGCCATTGAGCTGCGGAGAAGAAGGAAGAGCGCGTGAGACGCCATTTTGCGAAGCCACAGCGGAGAAGACGGGCGAGCGCGGGAAGGAAGGAAAGCGCGGGAGACGCCATTTTGTGCCAGCGGAGAAGAAGGGGAAGCGCGGGAGGCGCCATTGGTGATAGTTAACGCACAACCAAGGATGCCGAAGAGTGGCAGTATCTCTACGTTCGACAATGAAGTCGAAGATTGGGCGACATATGTGGAACGTATTGAAGTGTACTGCAGGGCGAATGAAGTGCCAGATGTTAATAAAGCACTGGTTCTGTTAAATTCCATGGGTGCAAAAACTTATGGGTTACTGCGAAATCTAATAACCCCAGAGAAGCCGGTAAACAAGAATTTTGAAAGCATAGTAGAAATCCTACAGGACCACTTAAACCCCACACCGCTGCTGATAGCAGAACGATTTAAGTTCCATAAAAGGAACCAACACAAAGACGAAAGCAATGCTGAGTACCTAACGGAACTGCGCAAGCTATCGAAATACTGCCAGTTTGGAGCGGGACTAGCAGACACGTTAAGGGACAAGTTTGTATGTGGGCTACAAAGTGAAGGAACCCAGAAACGGCTTCTATCAGAAAAGGACCTTACGCTGGACAAAGCTTTCAGTATGGCAGTATCACACGAAGCAGCCGCAAGGGGCGCTGCAGAGATACAACGGAGACCGCAAGAATATGGCACCAACGAAATGACCTATGGAACAGGTAATTGCTATCGCTGCGGCAGAACAACACATGACCAGAAAGATTGTTGGTTCAAGGACCAAGTGTGCAGACAGTGTGGGAAAGCAGGACACATAGCAAGAGTCTGCAGGTCTGGGAAGAAAACCAACAGTAAGAAATCCCCACAGGAGAAGTACAAAAAAGGTACACCAGGTGATGGACAGTGGTTCAGACGAACAGAAAAGTGACACAGACTCCGGAAGCAAGGAGCTGGGTTGTCTGAAACTACATAATGTAACCAAAATGGAGGATCACCAGACTATCTGGGTTACACTCAAGATAGACGGAGTCCAAGTGGAAATGGAATTGGACACAGGGTCAGCTCGAACAGTCATAAATCAAAGAGACTACAAGCGGCTATTTTCACACATACCCTTGAAAGCTACAGAGAATGTCTTGAAGACGTATACGGGGCAAAAAGTCTACCCCAAAGGAAAAATAAGGGTGAAAGTGACATATAAAGGTCAGGAAATACCTAAAATGGATATATATGTATTGCCAAATGGAGGACCACCACTGCTAGAACGTGAATGGATCTGGAAGATACATTTAGATTGGCATTCCATACAGGCACTGAAGGTGGAGGCCAAAAAGGATGATGACGTCACACCTGGACGACTGTCAAAAATGCTAACTGACGCAAAAGAAGTGTTCCAGGAGGGACTAGGAACACTAAAAGGAATAACAGCAACAATTAAAATAGAGGATAATGCAAGCCCAAAGTTTCTGAAGGCCAGACCAGTGCCTTATGTGATCAGACCAGCGGTTGAAGCAGAGCTGGAAGGGTTGGAATGTTCAGGAGTACTGTCCAAAGTGGACTGGAGCGAGTGGGCTACACCCATCATTCCTGTAATGAAGAGGTCGTTGAGTAATACGCCTGGGGAACCAAAGAAGGTCCGCATCTGTGGGGATTTTAAGGTGACAGTGAACCCAGTCCTTCACACGGTGCAATATCTGCTTCCACGAATTGAGGATATTTTCACCTCGTTATCTGGTGGTAAACACTTCACAAAAATTGATCTAGCCCAGGCATACTTGCAAATGGAGGTAGAAGAAGCTTCAAAACATTACCTTACGATCAACACCCATAAAGGTCTCTATCAATACAACCGGCTGGTGTTTGGAGTAGCCTCGGCTCCGGCTATCTGGCAAAGGGTGATGGATCAGGTCCTGCAAGGGATTCCAGGGACCCAGTGTTATTTGGACGACATCTTGGTCACGGGTGAAAATAACGGTGATCACCTCGCTAACTTGGAGAAGGTGCTCGCCAGATTAAAGGAATATGGGCTACGAGCTAATCGCCACAAGTGCGAGTTTTTCCAGAAACAGGTCTCGTTTTGCGGCCACGTCATCGATGAAGAGGGGTTACATAAGTCCCCTGACAAGATTGAGGCAGTAGTCAAGACTCCAGCACCGAAAAATGCGTCACAACTGAGGTCGTTCCTCGGGCTGGTAAACTATTACCACAAGTTCTTACCAAATTTGTCTACGGTACTACACCCGCTGAACACCCTACTGCAAACAGGGGTACCATGGAAGTGGGATGACGAATGTAGACCAGCTTTCCAGAAGTCTAAAGAATTGATCACATCAAAAGAGGTGTTGGCCCATTTCAACCCAACACTACCAATTCGTTTGGCATGTGATGCATCACCCTACGGCATTGGAGCAGTGCTGTCGCACAAATTCCCGGACGGTTTGGAGAGGCCAGTAGCCTTTGCGTCTCGGTCACTAACCTCAGCCGAGCGCAACTACGCCCAGATTGACAGGGAGGCCCTCAGCCTAGTATGGGGAGTAAAAAAATTCAACCACTATCTGCATGGACAGAAGTTCACCTTGCTGACTGACCACCAACCACTTGTCTCCATCTTTAATCCTAAGAAGGGCGTGCCAGTAATGACTGCACAGCGGTTACAAAGATGGTCCTTGTTTCTAGGGGCGAATCAATATGAAATAGAATATAAAGGCACGAAACAGCATGGGAACGCTGATGGGCTATCTGCCACTGCCTACGGTGGAGGAAGCACCAGCAGTGGACCCTATTGAGATATTTTATTCGTCGATAATTGAACGATTGCCAGTAACAAATGCGGATATAGAGAAGGAGACCCGCAATGATCCGACGCTGTCACGGGTATATGAATTGACGGTGAGGGGATGGCCAGCACATGGCGACTCACTGTTGCCAGCATTCTCATCCAGAAGAGAACAGCTGTCAGTATGCCAGGGGACAGTGATGTGTGGATCCAGAGTGGTGATTCCACCCAAGTTAAGGGAGAGAGTGCTCAATGAGCTTCACGAAGGCCATCTGGGGGGAGTGAAAATGAAAAGCCTAGCTAGGGCTTATGTGTGGTGGCCGGGAATCGATCAACAAATCGAAGACCTAACTAAAAGCTGCTTAGGATGCCAGAAGGTCCAAAATGCACCACCACATGCCCCTCTACACCCATGGGAGTGGCCCTCCTCTCCATGGCAATGGGTGCACATTGATTTTGCTGGTCCATTCATGGACTCAATGTTCTTAATAGCAGTGGATGCTCATTCAAAGTGGCCTGAGGTGATAAAGATGCCTTCAACCACTACAGAGAAAACGATTGCAGTCCTACAGACCATATTTGCCAAAAACGGTTTGCCAGAGCAGATCTGCTCTGATAATGGACCACAGTTTGTGTCCGATGAATTCCAAAAATTCATGAAAAGGAATGGGATAAGGCATTACACATCCGCCCCGTATCATCCAGCCACCAATGGATTGGCTGAGAGGTTCGTACAAACCTTTAAGAAGGCGATAAAGGCCATGTGTGATGAGGAAATTCCACTACAGCATAAGATGGACAATTTCTTATTAGCCTACCGAAACGCGACACATGCAGTTACCAACCAGACCCCGGCCATGATGTTCTTTAACTGAAGGTTGAGATCTCATCTGAACTTGCTCAGACCAAATGTGCGAAGAAATGTTGAGGACAAACAATTCCAGCACATCAACGAGAAGCCGACAAGGAGCTTCAATGTAGGGCAACCAGTCTTGGCCCGGGACTATCGAACAGAGAAGTGGCAACCCGGAACGATATGTACAAGGCAGGGGCCATTAATGTACACAGTGGATGTCGGGGAGAACATTGTGAGACGCCACGTCGATCAGATCTTAGCATCACAGGAATGCGTCAACCCCATGTCTCGAGTACCTGGGGATGAACCCGACATACCGGTAGCATTTACTTCAGACCCAGTAGCAGTGGAACCCGATGAACTACCTGATGAAAAGGGGTCAGAATCGCCTCTGCACCAAGAACAAGAACCTCCGGAAAGGCGCTATCCCGAAAGGGTCAGGAAGCCGCCCCAAAGACTGAATCTATAAATGGACTTTTGTTATTGAATGTACAAGTAAAAATGTAATTGTTATTTGAATATTAAGGGGGTATTATTAATCTAAAAAGGGAGGAATTGTAGTGTATGTGCTTTAAGTCAGAACTACTTTTTACAGCTCCTGTATACTGTAGTACCGGCAGTAACCACACCGGTATATAAGCTGTGCGCATGCCTCTGTACTCCAGTCTAGAGATGACCCTCCTCCAATAAAGACCTGTTATTTGTTTATGTACAGCATCCGTGTAATTATTTATCCACTGAACCACGGATCTAACAGGTAGAGTCTGTGATAGGGGAGAGTGTACATGGGCTGTGGGGGGAGATTAAATGGGTGGGTAGAGTCCGTGATAGGGGAGAGTGTACATGGGCTGTGGGAGGAGATTCAATGGGTGGGTAGAGTCCATGATAGGGGAGAGTATACATGGGCTGTGGGAGGAGATTAAATGGGTGGATGGAGTCCATGATAGGGGAGAGTGTACATGGACTGTGGGAGGAGATTAAATGGGTGGGTAGAGTCCGTGATAGGGGAGAGTGTGGGCTGTGGGAGGAGATTAAATGTGTGGGTAGAGTCCGTGATAGGGGAGAGTGTACATGGGCTGTGTGAGGAGATTAAATGAGTGGGTAGAGTCCATGATAGGGGAGGGGCATCGGCAGCAGGTGGAGGCGGAGCAGAGCGGCAGAGCGACTACAAAAGGCCCCAGAGGCTCAGGTAGGCCTCAGTGCGGCATCGGCAGCAGGTGGAGGCGGAGCAGAGCGGCAGAGCGACTACAAAAGGCCCCAGAGGCTCAGGTAGGTCTCAGTGCAGCAGCGGCAGCGGGTGGAGGCGGAGCAGAGTGGCAGAGCGACTACAAAAGGCCCCAGAGGCTCAGGTAGGCCTCAGTGCGGCATCGGCAGCGGGTGGAGGCGGAGCAGAGCGGCAGAGCGATTACAAAAGGCCCCAGAGGCCCAGGTAGGCCTCAGTGCGGCATCGGCAGCGGGTGGAGGCGGAGCAGAGCGGCAGAGCGACTACAAAAGGCCCCAGAGGCTCAGGTAGGCCTCAGTGCGGCATCGGCAGCGGGTGGAGGCGGAGCAGAGTGGCAGAGCGACTACAAAAGGCCCCAGAGGCTCAGGTAGGCCTCAGTGCGGCATCGGCAGCGGGTGGAGGCGGAGCAGAGTGGCAGAGCGACTACAAAAGGCCCCAGAGGCTCAGGTAGGCCTCAGTGCGGCATCGGCAGCGGGTGGAGGCGGAGCAGAGCGGCAGAGCGGCTACAAAAGGCCCCAGAGGCTCAGGTAGGCGTACCAATCTCCAATCTCAGGCAAGGAGAGAGGTAAAAAGTATTCGAGGTGTGACGTCACCACAAAACAGGTAGGTGATTGGTTGGAGTATTTCTCTCGTTTTAAAACTTTAAGTCTGTGGTTTATAGTTTTTAAGGTTGCTGTGGTGTAGTGGGGACAGTTTGTAAACCAGGGCCCTTAAATATATCATTTAACTGTAGTGAAATTGGTGGGATTCATTTAATTTTAATTAATCAGTTAAAGGGTAAGTCATGGCAGGACAGCCCAGCCCCGTAGTGTGCTCCTCCTGCTCTATGTGGGAAATCAGGGACGTTTCCTGCATCCCTGATGACCATGTGTGCAGGAAGTGTGTCCAGCTGCAGCTACTGACAGACCGCATTGCGGCACAGGAGCTGCGGATGGATTCATTTTGGAGCATTTGCGATGCTGAGGACATCGTGAATATCACATATAGCGAGTTGGTCACACCGCAGGTAAAGGGTGTACAGGCAGGAAGGGAATGGGTGACCAGCAGGCAGAGTAAGAGGCGCAGGCAGGTAGTGCAGGAATCCCCTGCGGCCATCCCCCTCTCCAACAGATATACCACTTTGAATACTGTTGGGGGGGATGACTCATCAGGGGAAGGCAGCAGCAGCCAACTTCCTGGCACCATGGGTGGCTCTGCTGCACAGGCTGGGAGGAAAAAGAGTGGAAGAGCTATAGTGATAGGGGACTCAATTGTAAGGGGAATAGATAGGCGTTTTTGCGGCCGCAATCGAGACTCCAGGATGGTGTGTTGCCTCCCTGGTGCAAGGGTCAAGGACATCTCGGAGCGGCTGCAGAACATTTTGGAGGGGGAGGGTGAACAGCCAGTTGTCGTGGTGCACATAGGCACCAACGATATCGGTAAAAAACGGGATGAGGTCCTAAAAGCAGAATATAGGGAGTTAGGAGGTAAATTAAAAAATAGGACCTCAAAGGTAGTAATCTCAGGATTGCTACCAGTGCCACGTGCTAGTCAAAGTAGAAATAGGAGGATATTTCAAATGAATACGTGGCTAGAGGAATGGTGCAAGGAGGAGGGATTCAAATTCCTTGGACATTGGAACCGGTTCTGGGAGAGGTGGGACGAGTACAAACGGGACGGTTTGCACCTGGGCAGGGCCGGGACCGATGTCCTAGGGGGAGTGTTTGCTAGTGCTGTTCGGGGGGGTTTAAACTATAATGGCAGGGGGTTGGGAACCTGAGCATGGAGACAGAGGAAAGGAAAACAGGGATAAAAGCAAAAGATAGGAAGGAGAAAAACAAAAGTGGCAGTCAGAGAAATCAACGGTTTAAATCAAACGTGGCCACAGTAAATAATAATTCTAATAGGTCTAAGAGCATTAAAAAAAACAAGCCTGAAGGCTTTGTGTCTTAATGTGAGGAGCATTTGTAATAAGGTGGATGAATTGGCTGCGCAAATAGAAGTAAACAGATATGATTTGGTTGGGATTACGGAAACGTGGCTCAAGGATGGCCAAGACTGGGAACTCAATATCCAGGGGTATTCAATATTCAGGAAAGATAGGCAAAAAGGAAAGGGAGGTGGGGTAGCATTACTGGTTAAAGAAGGGATTAATACAATTGTAATGAAGGATATTAGCTCTGATGACGTGGAATCTGTATGGGTAGAATTGTGAAATACTAAGGGGAAAAAAACATTAGTGGGAGTGGTATATAGACCTCCAAACAGTAAGGCGGAGGTTGGGGATGGCATTAAAAGGGAAATTAAAGAAGCGTGCAATAAGGGCACAGCAGTCATCATGGGTGACTTTAATCTACATATAGATTGGGCCAACCAAATTAGTAACAATACTGTGGAGGAGGAATTCCTGGAGTGTTTACGGGATGGTTTCCTGGACCAATATGTCGAGGAACCAACCAGAGATCAGGCCATCTTAGACTGGGTATTAGATAACGAGAAAGGATTAATTAGCAATCTTGTTGTACGAGGCCCCTTGGGTCGGAGCGATCATAATATGATCGAATTCTGCATTAAGATGGAGAATGAAGTAGTTGACTCAGAGACAAGGGTCCTCAATTTAAATAAAGGAAACTACGATGGTCTGAGGAGCGAGTTGGGTAGGATTGATTGGGGAATGGCACTCAAAGGATTGATGGTGGATAGGCAATGGCAAACATTCAAAGACCGAATGGATGAGCTACAGAATTTGTTCATCCCAGTTTGGCATAAAAATAAAACAAAAAAGGTGACTCAACCGTGGCTAACAAGGGAAATTAGGGATAGCATAAGATCCAAGGAGAGGACATATAAATTGGCTGGAAAAAGCAATAATCCTGAGGATTGGGAGCAGTTTAGGAGTCAACAAAGGAGGACAAAGGGATTAATTAAGAAAGGGAAAATAGAATATGAGAGTAAGCTTGCAGGGAACATAAAAACTGACTGTAAAAGCTTTTATAGATATGTGAAGAGAAAAAGATTGGTGAAGTCAAGCGTAGGTCCCTAACAGTCAGAATCAGGGGAATTTATAATGGGAAACAAGGAAATGGCAGACCAACTAAATACATACTTTGGTTCTGTCTTCACAAAGGAGGACACAAATAACCTCCCAGAGATGTCGGGGAACATAGGGTCTGATGAAAGGGAGGAACTGAAAGAAATCAGTATTTGTAGGGAAATGGTGTTAGGAAAATTGATGGGACTGAAGGCTGATAAATCCCCAGGGCCTGATGGTCTACATCCCAGGGTACTTAAGGAAGTGACCCTAGAGATAGTAGATGCATTGCTGGTCATCTTCCAGAACTCGATAGACTCTGGAACGGTACCCATGGATTGGAGGATAGCTAATGTTATCCCACTATTCAAAAAAGGTGGTAGAGAAAAAGCGGGGAATTATAGACCGGTAAGCCTGACATCGGTAGTGGGGAAAATGCTGGAGTCTATTATAAAAGATGTAATAGCAGAGCACTTGGAAAGCAGTGACAGGATCGGACAAAGTCAACATGGATTTACAAAAGGTAAATCATGCTTGACTAATCTGCTGGAATTTTTTGAGGATGTAACTGATAAAATAGATAAGGGAGAACCAGTGGATGTGGTGTATTTGGACTTTCAGAAGGCTTTTGATAAGGTCCCACATAAGAGATTAGTGTGCAAAATTAAGGCACATGGGATTGGGGGCAAGGTATTGACTTGGATAGAGAACTGGTCGGCGGACAGAAAGCAAAGAGTTGGAATAAACGGGTCGTTTTCCGAGTGGCAGGCAGTGACTAGTGGGGTACCACAAGGATCGGTCCTAGGACCCCAGCTGTTCACAATATATATTAATGATCTGGACGAGGTAATTGAATGTAATATCTCCAAATTTGCAGACGACACAAAGCTGGGTGGGAGGGTAAGCTGCGAGGAGGATGTCGTGAAACTCCAGTACGATTTGGACAGGTTGGGTGATTGGGCAGAAACATGGCAAATGCACTATAATGTGGATAAATGTGAGGTTATCCACTTTGGTGGCAAAAACAGGAAGGCAGATTATTATTTAAATGGCAATAGATTGGGAGAAGGGGAAGTGCAAAGAGACATGGGCGTTATTGTGCACCAGTCGCTGAAGGTAAGCATGCAGGTGCAGCAGGCGGTTAAGAAGGCAAATGGTATGCTGGCCTTCGTAGCAAGAGGGTTCGAGTACAGGAACAAGGATGTCTTGCTACAGTTGTACAGGGCCTTGGTGAGACCGCACCTTGAGTATTGTGTGCAGTTTTGGTCACCTTACCTGAGGAAGGACGTTCTTGCCATGGAGGGAGTGCAGCGAAGATTCACCAGGCTGATACCTGGGATGGCAGGAATGACGTATGAGGAGAGATTGTGTTGATTGGGCTTATACTCACTGGAGTTTAGAAGATTGAGAGGTGATCTCATCGAAACGTATAAAATTCTGTCAGGTCTGGACAGACTAGATGCAGGAAGGATGTTTCGGATGGCCGGGGAGTCCAGAACCAGGGATCATAGTCTAAGGATAAGGGGTAAGCCATTTAGGACTGAAATGAGGAGGAACTTCTTCACCCAGAGAGTGGTGAACCTATGGAATTCTCTGCCACAGAGGGCGGTGGAGGCCATTTTATTAAATATATTCAAGAAAGAGTTGGATATATTTCTTGAGGCTAAAGGGATCAAGGGATATGGGGAGAAGGCAGGGACATTGTACTGAATTTGGATGATCTGCCATGATCTCATTGAATGGCGGAGCAGGCTCGAAGGGCCGAATGGCCTACTCCTGCTCCTATCTTCTGTGTTTCTATCTAGCCATATATATAAATCGGTACTTCTGTCTGTCTGTCATCACGTGTGCGTCTGTCGGGTATGCGCTCAAAAGTTACAGGGCGTACCTACGCGCGCGTTACCTTCAAAGAAAGCTTACGCTTCCGAGACGGTTTTAAGCGTATTTACGTTTCGGCCGGGCTAAAATCGCACCCGCGGTATCCCAAAAACCTTAACATTCCGCTCATTAGCATCTCATTATCTGCTCATTAGCGACAGAGTGACCTCGAGCTCGACCAATCGTACGCCGGGTTGCTGGCGTGTGCTGCCGGGCCAATCGGTGCGTGTGTGGCCGGGCCTTATCCTTCTGAACCGAGGTGAGTCGCCGCCATCTTGATTCCAAACTTTTCCTTTCTTTTTCCCGCTTTCTGCGTCTTAAAAAAAAACGTTGCTTTTAAAACACATATTGTTTTAAAAAAAAATGATTTAGAAAGTAATTAACTTATCTAATCTCATTAATTTTCCTACCTTTCCCCGTTTTTCCAGGTAGGCCTAGAAGCCTCGGCGTCTCCTCTGCACCCACACCCGAGCTAGGCACCTCCCAGCCCCACTTGAAGGCTGGAGGGCGAGCCTCAGCCCAGCGCCGCTAGGGTGCGCGCGCAGCAGGAGCTGAGACGCGGCGTCTCTCTCTGGCTCGGCCGGGGGGCGGGGCTTGCTGAGCGTCCAGCGTTACCCTGGCAACCGGGCCAGCTGGCCGTCTCGCACAGCCGCAATCGGCGGTCTTCACCTCGGGGGGGGCCGCGACCCTCGGGGGAGGGGGCCGCGACCCTCGGGAGAGGCCGCCACCCTCGGGGGGGGGCCGCGCGCGCAGCAGGAGCAGCTGAGACGCGGCGTCTCTCTCTCTGGCTCGGCCGGGGGGCGGGGCTTGGTCAGCATCACGGTTACCCTAGGGAGAGTGTACATGGGCTATGGGAGGAGATTAAATGGGTGGGTAGAGTCTGTGATAGGGGAGAGTGTACCTGGGCTGTGGGAGGAGATTAAATGAGTGGGTAGAATCCATGATAGGGAGAGTGTACATGGGCTGTGGGAGGAGATTAAATGAGTGGGTAGAATCCATGATAGGGGAGAGTGTCCATGGGCTGTGGGAGGAGATTAAATGGGTGGGTAGAGTCCATGGTAGGGTAGAGTGTACATGGACTGTGGGAGGAGATTAAATGGGTGGGTAGAGTCCATGGTAGGGTAGAGTGTACATGGACTGTGGGAGGAGATTAAATGGGTGGGTGGAGTCCATGATAGGGGAGAGTGTACCTGGGCTGTGGGAGGAGATTAAATGGGTGGGTGGAGTCCATGATAGGGGAGAGTGTACATGGGCTGTGGGAGGAGATTAAATGTGTGGGTAGATGCCAGAAGCAAGTCTCTAAAACCAACCCAAAATGTTGCCAGGAAAATCAGATACAGAGAGCTTCTTACACTCGAGATCCAACTAGTTTCTCGACACATGTTGGCAGTGTACAAAGCTCTGCTGATGGAATGCAGCCTTTGAAAATAAGGCTGTGTGCCTAAATGCAGGAATGTTTGTCTCCTCCAAAGAGTGGTACAGTCTTTCCAGGGGATCCCTCCTCTAAGTTAATCCTTTTTCTGCTCTTCTTGTTTTTGTGTTCCCTCTCAGATAAACGTGAATTAATATCACAATCGATACCATCAATGAGAGACTCAACCGCTCCAACCATATATTTCAGAATAAACAAAGAATGCAAAACTTCAAATGCAGACTTTCACTTGTCATCACAGGACACGGGCATGATGCTGAAAGTGCCAAGACCATGCTGGGCACAGAGTCGGAAGCTAGATACAAAGAGGGTGGAGAGAGGATGGGCAAAGAGGAGAAAGGGAAATTTGTCAGAGGACCTGGCACAGGGAGAAAAGGAAATCCAAATTCTGTTCTCTCAGGCACTGGTCAATAAACAACCCAAATATCACACAAGTATCAAACGTAAAAAATTGGAAAAGAAGGTTGAAGAGGTGTTTCCTTTCACAGTTCATTTTAATGAAGACATTTCACTGGATAAATTCAAACAGAAATGTTCATAAGCTGGAAGAGTAGATTCTGAAGACAGTGTAAAATCTGCGGGGCGGGGGGGTGAAGAGCACCACAGCACAATTAATATGCACTGCACGTTTTTTGTGATTTGATGGATTCTCCTATTTTGTCCCCTGTTGTCACTGGGTCACGGACGGTGCTATGGACGCAGGCATTCTCCTGGGACCAAGGTAATTATGCTCTGCCCTATTTTATTGCATCCTTAGGTAGAGATGTCCGGCCTCCACCCGTGGCCTGATTCTTTCCTAGAGCCTTACTGCATAGTGGGAAACAAAGGGAGGGGAAAATCAAGCCTGTTCCCCTCCACTCCATGGCACCCATGTATTGATGCATTGTATTGGCTCCACCCTGCAAATAAATACTGCTCAAGGGAACAGTTCAGAATGGCAGCTAAAAACACACCAGAAATATTTATCGATACTACTTCATAATCCAGCATAGAAGGAAAATCAACATAGATGCACAAGACTGATTGATGACCAGTGCATCAGCGAAGTACATCATCTCGCCAGTATCTATCCACCTCCTTGAGATATAGTGCAGTGTCATGAGCAGTTTGTCCTGACAGAGGTGGGAGATTCAGGCTAGCTGAGCTGCTTAGGTCTAACGTCATTCCCCATTGATGGTCTCCTTCTCCGTCAAGTCCCAGCTATCACTCAAATGGTTCACAATCTCCCAACTTCCCGAAGAATCCATTTGATGCCTTCGAGAAACCCGACAAGAGACTCTGCATCAGTATCATGTGCCTAATCAAATAAATAACCGGAAATGGAGGGAGCTGTTAGTTCACACACACTGACGACAAAGGTACACTCATCTAACCTGTTGACAATCTGCATTATTTGGAGCTTGCCGGTGATAACTAGCTTTCTCCCCAGGTAACAGGTGCAGCAGGCAGTTAAGAAGGCAAATGGTATGTTGGCCTTCATAGCAAGAAGGTTCGAGTACAGGAACAAGGATATCTTGCTGCAGTTGTACAGGGCCTTGGTGAGACCACATCTTGAGTATTGTGTGCAGTTTTGGTCACCTTATCTGAGGAAGGATGTTCTTGCCATGGAGGGAGTTCAGCGAAGATTCACCAGGCTGATACCTGGGATGGCAGGAATGACGTATGAGGAGAGATTAGGTCGATTGGGCTTATACTCGCTGGAGTTTAGAAGAATGAGAGGGGATCTCATTGAAACTTATAAAATTCTGACAGGACTGGACAGACTAGATGCAGGAAGGATGTTCCCGAAGGCCAGGGAGTCCAAAAGGAAGGAATCACTGTAATACAAAGAAATGATATTGGGTCAAAAGATCAGGATAATGAAACAGTTTGGGTGGAGGTAAGGAATAATAAGGGGAAAAAAACATTAGTGGGCATAGTCTATAGGCCTCCGAACAGTGGCAACTCTGTTGGACGGAGTATCAATCAGGAAATAGTTGAGGCTTGTAATAAGGGAACATCTATAATTATGGGGGATTTTAACTATCATATTAATTGGACAAATCAAATTGGGCAGGGCTGCCTTGAGGATGAGTTAATTGAGTGTATTAGGGATGGGTTTCTTGAGCAGTATGTAACTGAACCGACCAGGGGGCAAGCAACCTTAGATCTGGTCCTGTGTAACGAGACAGGATTAATTAAAAATGTCCTAGTAAAGGATCCCCTTGGACATAACATGGTTGAATTCCATATTCAATTAGAGGGTGAGAAGGTTGGATCTCAAACAAGCGTGCTAAGCTTGAATAAAGGAGACTATGAAGGTATGAGAGTGGAATTGAGTAGAGTGGATTGGGAAAATAGATTAAAGGGTAAGACGATACATGATCAGTGGTGTACATTTAAGGAGTTATTTTACTACTTCCAAAAGAAATATATTCCACTGAGAAGAAAAGGGTGTAAAAGAAAAGACAGCCATCCGTGGCTAAGTAAAGAAATTAAGGATAGTATTCGACTAAAAACAAGGGCATATAAGGTAGCCAAATCTAGTGGGAGGATAGAGGATTGGGAAAACTTTAAAAGAGAGCAAAAAATGACAAAAAGATTAAGAAAGGGAAGATAGATTATGAAAGTAAATTAGCAAAAAATATAAAAACAGATAGTAAGAGTTTTTATAGTTATATAAAAAGAAAAAGGGTGGCTAAAGTAAATGTTGGTCCCTTAGAGGATGAGACCGGGAAATTAATGGTGGGAAATATGGAGATGGCAAAAACACTGAATGAATATTTTATATCATTCTTTACAGTAGAAGACACTAAGAATATCCCAACACTGGACAAACAGGGGGCTAAAGGGGGGGAGGAGCTAAACACGATAAAAATCACTAAGGAAGTGGTACTCGGTAAAATAATGGGACTCAAGCCAGATAAACCACCTGGACCTGATGGCTTACATCCTAGGGTCTTGAGGGAAGTGGCGGTAGGGATTGTGGATGCATTGGTAATAATTTTCCAAAACTCCCTGGACTCGGCAAAGGTCCCGGCAGACTGGAAAACTGCTAATGTAACACCCTTATTTAAAAAAGGCAGTAGACAGAAGGCTGGAAACTATAGACCGGTTAGCCTAACATCTGTGGCAGGTAAAATTTTGGAGTCCATTATTAAGGAGACAGTAACAGGACATTTGGATAATCATAATTTAATAAGACAAAGTCAGCATGGTTTTATGAAGGGGAAGTCATGTTTGACAAATTTGCTGGAGTTCTTTGAGGAAGTAACATATAGGGTGGATAAAGGGGAACCAGTGGACGTAGTGTATTTAGACTTCCAAAAGGCATTTGATAAGGTGCCACACAAAAGATTATTGCTTAAGATAAAAAATCACGGGATTGGGGGTAATATTCTGGCATGGATAGAGGATTGGCTATCTAACAGAAGGCAGAGAGTTGGGATAAATGGTTCATTCTCAGACTGGCAATCAGTAACTAGTGGTGTTCCGCAGGGGTCAGTGCTGGGTCCCCAACTCTTTACAATCTATATTAACGATTTGGAGGAGGGGACCGAGTGTAATATATCAAAGTTTGCAGTCCCCATCCCCCCATCAACCTCTCCCTCTCTCCCCCCCATCAACCTCTCCCTCTCCCCCCCCATCAACCTCTCCCCCCCATCAACCTCTCCCCCTCTCGCCCCCCATCAACCTCTCCCTCTCTCCCCCATCAACCTCTCCCTCTCTCCCCCCATCAACCTCTCCCTCTCTCCCCACCCCCCATCAACCTCTCCCTCTCTCCCCACCCCCCATCAACCTCTCCCTCTCTCCCCCACCCCCATCAACCTCTCCCTCTCTCCCCCACCCCCATCAACCTCTCCCTCTCTCCACCCCCCACCAACCTCTCCCCCCCATCAACCTCTCCCTCTCTCCACTCCCCATCCATCTCTCCCCCCCATCAACCTCTCCTCTCTCCCCACCCCCCATCAACCTCTCCCTCTCCCCCATCAACCTTTCCCTCTCTCCCCCATCAACCTCTCCCCCTCTCCCCCCCATCAACCTCTCCCCCTCTCCCCCCCATCAACCTCTCCCTCTCTCCCCCCATCAACCTCTCCCTCTCTCCCCCCATCAACCTCTCCCTCTCTCCCCCCCATCAACCTCTCCCTCTGCCCCCCATCAACCTCTCCCTCTCCCCCCATCAACCTCTCCCTCTCTCCCCACCCCCCATCAACCTCTCCCTCTCCCCCCATCAACCTCTCCCTCTCTCCCCCATCAACCTCTCCCTCTCTCTCCCCATCAACCTCTCCCTCTCTCCCCCCATCAACCTCTCCCTCTCTCCCCCCATCAACCTCTCCCTCTCTCCCCCCTCCATCAACCTCTCCCTCTCTCCCCCCATCAACCTCTCCCCACCCCCCCATCAACCTCTCCCTCTCTCCCCCCTCCATCAACCTCTCCCTCTCTCCCCCCCATCAACCTCTCCCTCTCCCCCCCATCAACCTCTCCCTCTCTCCCCCCATCAACCTCTCCCTCTCTCTCTCCCCCCATCAACCTCTCCCTCTCTCCCCCCCATCAACCTCTCCCTCTCTCCCCATCAACCTCTCCCTCTTTGCCCCCCCATTAACCTCTCCCTCTCTCCCCCCATCAACCTCTCCCTCTCTCCCCCCCATCAACCTCTCCCTCTCTCCCCCCATCAGCCTCTCCCTCTCTCCCCCCATCAACCCCTCCCTCTCCCCCCCATCAACCCCTCCCTCTCTCCCCCCATCAACCCCTCCCTCTCTCCCCCCCCACATCAACCTCTCCCCCTCTCCCTCTCTCTCTGTCTCCCTCTCTCTCTCTCTCTGTCTCTCCCTCTCTCTCTGTGTCTCTCTCTCTCGCTCTCTCTCTGTGTCTCTCTCTCTCTCTCTCTCTCTGTCTCTCTCTCTGTCTCTCTCTCTCTCTCTGTCCCTCTCTCTCTCTCTCTGTCTGTCTCTCTCTGTCTCTCTCTCTCTGTCTCTCTCTCTCTGTCTCTCTTTCTGTCTCTCTCTCTCTCTCTCTGTCCCTCTCTCTCTGTCTCTCTCTCTCTCTGTCTCTCTCTCTCTCTCTCTCTCTCTCTCTGTCTCTCTTTCTCTCTCTCTCTCTCTGTCTCTCTCTCTCACTCTGTCTCTCTCTCTCTCACTCTGTCTCTCTCTCTCTGTCTCTCTCACTCTGTCTCTCTCTCTCACTCTGTCTCTCTCTCTCACTCTGTCTCTCACGCTCTCTCTCTCACACTCCAATTCCAATTCCAATTCCAATTAAAATGCTTTATTGGCATGAAAGTTTACAGAGAACCATATTGCCAAAGCTTACATAGCAAAAAGGTACAGTTTTCCAACATTCTGTAGGTGTCAATCGATTTGACATTTGTTGGGTACATACAATATTACTTTTAAACAATATTAATTTTAAACAGTCTTTGTACTTCATTTGGTACGTTCAATATTAATTTTAAACAGTCTTAATTTTAAACAGTCCTCAGGTTGTGACATGTTGTTACATATTTGGCCCCAAGGTATGGTCTGTCTCCTTCTCCTAGGACTAATCTCAATTTTGACAGATCATCCAATTCCTTGAAATCTGGGGTTGTTTGGCTTAGCTTGTTGAATAATATGTTTCTTGATGTGTTGAATTTTTCGCATTTTAGGAGGAAATGCATTTCTGTTTCAACCTCGCCAGCCAGACATTGATCGCATATTCTATTCTCTCTAGGCTGCCAGGATTTCTTGTATCTGCCTTTTTCAATTTCCAGTTGGTGGTCGCTTAGTCTGTACCTGGTGAGGGTCTGTCTCTGTTTTGTGTCTCTGACGGTCGTGAGGTAGTCTGCCAGTTTATATTCTCTTTTTAGGGCCCGGTAACATTCTAATCTGCTTTGGCTTTCGGTTATTTTGTTCCAATGTTCCAGGTAGGTTTCTTTGCATTTTTTAATGATTTGGTTCACTCGGATTGGTGTTTGGGCGGCTGTGTTGGTCTGGGGCTGGTCAGGGTCCGGCTGAGTACTTAGTTTCCGTAGCAGCTGACTCAGGGGACTCTTTTCTGGGTTTAGCTCTTGGGTCTGAAAGGCTTTGAAATGAAGGGTGTCTGGGGAGCTAGATTTGAGGTGATTTAGGAAGTTTAGTGCTCGTTTTTGGATGTTTATTATCAGTGGGTATCTGCCTAGTTCGGCTCTGCATGCATTTGTTGGCGTTTTCCTTTGGGTGCGAAGGATGCTTCAGCAGAATTCTGCATGTAGGGCTTCTATTGTATGTTTTTCCCATTTAGTGTAGCTTTGGTGATTTAGCGGGCCCCATACTTCACTACCGTACAGTGCAATGGGCAGGATTATGCTGTCAAATATTTTGAGC